>NW_024756782.1:0-12457 GCF_018991925.1 Homarus americanus | reverse complement strand
ACTTTGTTATGCTCGACCAGGGGACTTTGTTATACTCAACAAGGGGGCTTTTTTCATACTCAATCAGGGGGCTTTGTTATACTCGATGAGAGGGCTTTGTGTATACTCGATCAGGGGACTTTGTTATGCTCGACCAGGGGACTTTGTTATACTCGATGAGGGACCTTTGTTATACTCGATCTGGGAACTTTGTTATACTCGATCAGGGGAATTTGTTATACTCGACCAGTGGACTTTGTTATACTCGACCAGGGGGCTTTTTTCATACTCAATCATGCGGCTTTGTTATACTCGATCAGAGGGCTTTGTTATACTCGATCAGGGGAATTTGTTATACTCGACCAGCGGAATTTGTTATATTCGACCAGGGGCCTTTTATACTCGATCAAGGGACTTTGTTATACTCGATCAAGGGACTTTGTTATACTAGAACAGGGGACTTTGTTATACTCGATCAGGGGACTTTGTTATTCTGATTATGGGACTTTGTTATACTCGATCATGGGACTTTAATATACTCGATCAGGGAACTTTGTTATACTCGAGCAGGGGACTTTGTTATACTCGATTACGGGACTTTGTTATACTCGATCAAGGGACTTTGTTATACTAGAACAGGGGACTTTGTTATACTCGACCAGGGGACATTGTTATACTCGAACAGGGGCCTTTGTTATACTCGGTAGGGGCCTTTGTTTTACTCGATAATGGGACTTTGTCATACTCGACCAGGGGACTTTGTTATACTCGATCAGGGTACTTTGTTTTACTCGATTTGGGGGCCTTTGTTATACTCGATCAGGGACCTTTGTTACGCTCGATAATGGGACTTTGTTATACTCGACCAGAGGGCTTTTTTATACTCAATGAGGAAGCTTTGTTGTACTCGATCAGAGAGCTTTGTTATACTCGATCAAGGGACTTTGTTACACTAGACCAGGGGACTCTGTTATACTCGATCAGGGGGCTTTGTTATACTCGATCAGGGGATTTTGTTATACTCGATCAGGGGAATTTGTTATACTCGACCAGGGGACTTTGTTATAGTCGACTAGGGGGCTTTTTTATACTCGATCAGGGGGCTTTGCTATACTCGATCACAGGACTTTGTTATATTCGATCAGGCGACTTTGTTATACTCGACCAGGGGACTTTGTTATACTCGATCAGTGGGCTTTGTAATACTCGATCAGGGAACTTTGTTATACTCGATCAGGGGAATTTGGTATACTCGATCAGAGGACTTTGTTATACTCGATTAGGGGCCTTTCTTCTTCTCGAGCAGAGGACTTTGTTATACTCGATCAGGGGACTTTGTTATACTCGATCAGGGGACTTTGTTATACTCGACCAGGGGCCTTTGTTATGCTCGATAAGGAGCCTTTGTTATATTCGATCATGGGACTTTGTTATACTCGACCAGGTAGCTTTTTTATACTCGATCAGGGGGTTTTGTTAAACTCGATTAGGGGGCTTTGTTATACTCGATCAGGGACTTTGTTATACTCGACCAGGGGACATTGTTATTCTCGATCAGGAGGCTTTGTTATACTCGATTAGGGACTGTATTCTACTCGATCAGGGGAATTTGTTATACTCGATCTGGGGGCTTTGTTATACTCAATCAGGGGACTTTGTTATTCCCGACCAGGGGACATTGTTATACTCGATCAGGGGACTTTGTTATACTCGATCATAGGATTTTGTTATACTCAATCAGTGGACTTTGTTATACTCGACCAGGGGACTTTGTTATACTCGATCAGGGGACTTTGTTATTCTCGACCAGGGGCCTTTGTTATACTCGATCAGGGGCCTTTGTTTTACTCGTTAATGGGACTTTGTTATACTCGACCAGGGGACTTTGTTATACTCGACAAGGGGGCTTTTTTCATACTCAATCAGGGGGCTTTGTTATACTCGATCAGAGGGCTTTGTTATACTCGATCAGGGAAATTTGTTATACTCGATCTGTTGAATTTGTTAGACTCGATCAGGGGAATTTGTTATACTCAACCAGGGGCCTTTTTTGTTATACTCGACCAGGGGCCTTTGTTATACTCGATCAGGGGACTTTGTTATACTCGATTACGTGACTTTCTTATGTCGATCAAGGGACTTTGTTATACCAGAACAGGGGACTTTGTTATCCTCGATCAGGGGACTTTGTTATTCTGATTATGGGACTTTGTTATACACGATCATGGGACTTTGTTATACTCGATCAGGGGACTTTGTTATACTCGACCAGGGGACTTTGTTATACTCGATCAGGGGACTTTGTTATACTAGAACAGGGGCTTTGTTATACTCGATCAGGGGACTTTGTTATACTCGATCAGGGGGCTTTGTTATACTCGATCAGTGGAATTTGTTATACTCGAAAAGGGGAATTTGTTATACTCGACCAGGGGACTTTGTTATAGTCGATCAGGGGACTTTGTTTTACTCGATTAGGGGCCTTTGTTATACTCGATCAGGGGCCTATGTTATACTCGATAATTTGACTTTCTTATACTCGACCAGGGGGCTTTTTTATGCTCGATGAGGGGGCTTTGCTATACTCGATCACAGGGCTTTGTTATATTCGATCAGGGGACTTTGTTATACTCGACCAGGGCACTTTGTTATACTCGATCAGGGGGCTTTGTAATACTCGATCAGGAAACTTTGTTATACTCGATTAGGGGAATTTGTTATACTCGATCAGAGGACTTTGTTATACTCGATCAGGGGACTTTGTTATACTCGATCAGGGGACTTTGTTATACTCGACCAGGGAACTTTGTTATGCTCAATAAGGAGCCTTTGTTATATTCGATCATGGGACTTTGTTATACTCGACCAGGGGACATTGTTATATTCGACCAGGGAGCTTTTTTATACTCGATCAGGTGGTTTTGTTATACTCGATCAGGGGGCTTTGTTATACTCGATCAGTGGAATTTGTTATACTCGAACAGGGGAATTTGTTATACTCGACCAAAGGACTTTGTTATAGTCGACACAGGGGACTTTGTTATACTCGATTAGGGGCCTTTGTTATACTCGATCAGGGGCCTATGTTATACTCGATAATGGGACTTTGTTATACTCGACCAGGGGACTTTGTTATACTCGATCAGGGGGCTTTGCTATACTCGATCACAGGGCTTTGTTATACTCGATCAGGGAACTTTGTTATACTCGACCAGGGCACTTTGTTATACTCGATCAGGGGGCTTTGTAATACTCCATCAGGGAACTTTCTTATACTCGATAAGGGGAATTTGTTATACTCGATCAGAGGACTTTGTTATACTCGATTAGGGGCCTTTCTTATTCTCGATCAGGGGACTTTGTCATACTCGATCAGGGGACTTTGTTATACTCGATCAGGGGACTTTGTTATACTCGACCAGGGGCCTTTGTTTTGCTCGAAAAGGAGCCTTTGTTATATTCGATCATGGGACTTTGTTATACTCGACCAGGGGACATTGTTATACTCGACCAGGGAGCTTTTTTATACTCGATCAGGGGGTTTTGTTAAACTCGATGTGGGGGCTTTGTTATACTCGATCAGGGGACTTTGTTATACTCGACCAGAGGACTTTGTTATACTCGATGAGGGGGTTTTGTTATATTCGATCATGGGACTTTGTTATACTCGACCAGGGGACATTGTTATACTCGACCAGGGAGCTTTTTTATACTCGATCGGGGGGTTTTGTTAAACTCGATGAGGGAGCGTTGTTATACTCGGTCAGGGGACTTTGTTATACTCGACCTGGGGACTTTGTTATACTCGATCAGGTGGCTTTGTTATACTCGATCAGGGACTTTGTTATACTCGATCAGGGGAATTTGTTATACTCGATCTGGGGGCTTCGTTATACTCAATCAGGGGACTTTGTTATACTCGACCAAGGACTTTGTTATACTCAATCAGGGGACTTTGATATACTCGATCAGGGGGTTTTGTTATACTCGATGAGGGGAGTTTGTTATACTCGATCAGGGTAATTTGTTGTACTCGATTAGGAGGCCTTTGTTATACTCGACCAGGGGACCTTTTTATACTCGATAAGGAGGCTTTTTTCATACTCAATCAGGGGGCTTTGTTATACTCGATTAGGGGACTTTGTCATGCTCGACCAGGGGACTTTGTTATACTAGATGAGGGGGCTTTGTTATACTCGATCAGGGAACTTTGTTATACTCGATCAGGGGAATTTGTTATACTCGATCAGATGAATCTGGTATACTCGACCAGGGGCCTTTGTTATACTCGATCAGGGGACT
Source organism: Homarus americanus (assembly GCF_018991925.1). NCBI lineage: Eukaryota > Metazoa > Arthropoda > Malacostraca > Decapoda > Nephropidae > Homarus > Homarus americanus. The sequence continues at coordinate 8,176 of NW_024756782.1, read as the reverse complement.
TTGTTATACTCGATTACGGGACTTTGTTATACTCGATCAAGGGACTTTGTTATACCAGTACAGGGGGCTTTGTTATACTCGATCAGGGGACTTTGTTATTCTGATTATGAGACTTTATTATACACGATCATGGGACTTTGTTATACTCGATCAGGGGACTTTGTTTTACTCGACCAGGGGAATTTGCTATACTCGATCAGGGGAGTTTGTTATACTAGAACAGGGACTTTGTTATACTCGATAATGGGACTTTGTTATACTCGATCAGGGGACATTGTTATACTCGACCAGGGGGCTTTTTTTATACTCGACCTGGGGGCTTTGTTATACTCGATCAGAGGGCTTTGTTATACTCGATCAGGGGACTTTGTTATACTCGATCAGGGGAATGTGTTATTTTTTGGACAGGAGCCTTTGTTATACTCAATTTGGAGCCTTTGTTATACTCGATCATGGGACTTTGTTATACTCGACCAGAGGGCTTTTCTATACCCGATGAGGGGGCTTTGTTATACTCGATCAGAGGGATTTGTTATACTCGATTAGGGGACTTTGTTATACTCAATTAGGGGACTTTGTTACACTCGATCAGGTGACTTTGTTATACGCGATCAGGTGACTTTGTTAAACTCGATCAAGGGACTTTGTTATACTCGACGAGGGCCCTTTGTTATACTCGATCAGAGGCCTTTGTTTTACTCGATAATGGGACTTTGTTATACTCGACCAGGGGACTTTGTTATACTCGACAAGGGGGCTTTTTTCATACTCAATCTGGGGGCTTTGTTATACTCGATCAGAGGGCTTTGTTATACTCGATCAGGGGACTTTGTTATGCTCGACCAAGGGAATTTGTTATACTCGATGAGGGAATTTTACTTACTCGACCAGGGGCCACTTTGGTATACTCGATCAGGGGACGTTGTTATACTCGATCAAGGGACTTTTGATATACAGAGCAAGGAGGACTTTGTTATTCTCGAACAGGGACTTTGTTATTCTGATTTTGGGACTTTGTTATACGATCATGGCGACTTTGTTATTTTCGATCAGGGGACTTTGTTATACTCGACCAGGGACTGTTATACTCGGTCAGGAGTTTGTTATATGCTAGAACAGGGACTTTGTTATACTCGATAATGGGACTTTGTTATACTCGACCAGGACATTGTTATACTCGACCAGGGGGCTTTTTTATACTCGATCAGGGGGCTTTGTTATACTCGATCAGAGGGCTTTCTTATACTCGATCAGGGGACTTTGTTATACTCAATTAGGGGACTTTGTTATACTCGATCAAGGGACTTTGTTATACGCGATCAGGTGACTTTGTTAAACTCGATCAGGGGACTTTGTTATACTCCACCAGGGGCCTTTGTTATACTCGATCAGGGGCCTTTGTTTTACTCGATAATGGGACTTTGTTATACTCGACCAGGGGACTTTGTTATACTCGACAACGGGGCTTTTTTCATACTCAATCTGGGGGCTTTGTTATACTCGATCAGAGGGCTTTGTTATACTCGATCAGGGGACTTTGTTATAATCGACCAGGGGAATTTGTTATACTCGACCAGGGGACTTAGTTATACTCGATCAGGGGCCTATGTTATACTCGATAATAGGACTTTGTTATACTCGACCAGGGGACTTTGTTATACTCGACCAGGGGGCTTTTTTAATACTCGATCAGGGGGCTTTGCTATACTCGATCAGAGGGCTTTGTTATATTCGATCAGGGGACTTTGTTATACTCGACCAGGGCCTTTGTTATGCTCGATAAGGAGCCTTTGTTATACTCGATCAGGGGACTTTGTTATACTCGATCTAAATTTGTTATACTCGATCATTACGCTGTTATACTCGATCAAGGACTTTGTTATACTCTCTCGACGAGACTTTTGTTATACTCGATCAGGGTCACTTTGTTATGCTCGATGAGACTTTCTGTTGCTCTCGATTAGGGAATACTGTTATACTCGATAAGGACTTTGTTATACTCGATCAGAGGGGCCTTATTATATACTCCATCAGGGAACTTTTGTTGCTCCTTCGATCAGGGGACTTTGTTATACTCGTCTGTGGTTTATACTCGATCAGAGGCTTTGTTATACTTTCAATCGAGGACTTTTTTATTCTCACTAAAATTTACTTTTTTATACTCGATCAGGGGACTTTCTTACTTTGATCAGGTGACGTTGTTGAACTCGATCGCGGACTTTTGTTATATACTCGATCAGGGACTTTGTTTATACTCAATCAGGGGACTTATTTATTTTTGGACAGGGCCTTTGTTATACTCGATTCAGGGCCTTTGTTATGCTCGATCATGGGACTTTGTTATACTCGACCAGGGGACTTTATTATACTCGAACAGGGAACTTTGTTATACTCGATCAGGGGACTTTGTCATACTCGATCAGGGGACTTTGTTATACTCGACGAGGGGGCTTTGTTATACTCGATCAGGTGACTTTGTCATACTCGATCAGGGGACTTTGTTATACTCGATCAGGGGTGGTTGTTTTACGCGATCAGGGGACTTTGTTATACTCGATCAGGGGACTTTGTTATACTCGATCAGGGGCCTTTGTTATACTCGATCAGGGGATTTTGTTATTCTGATTATGGGACTTTGTTATACTCGATCATGGGACTTTGTTATACTCGATCAGTGGACTTTGTTATACTCGACCAGGGGACTTTGTTATACTCGATCAGGAAACTTTCTTATACAAGAACAGGGACTTTGTTATACTCGATAATGGGACTTTGTTATACTCGACCAGGGGACATCGTTATACTCGATCAGGGGGCTTTTTTTATACTCGATTAGGGGGCTTTGTTATACTCGATTAGAGGGCTTTGTTATACTCGATCAGGGGACTTTGTTATACTCGACCAGGGGAATTTGTTATACTCGACCAGGGGACTTAGTTATACTCGATCAGGGGCCTATGTTATACTCGATAATAGGACTTTATTATACTCGACCACGGGACTTTGTTATACTCGACGAGGAGGCTTTTTTATACTCGATCAGGGGGCTTTGCTATACTCGATCAGAGGGCTTTGTTATATTCGATCAAGGGACTTTGTTATACTCTACCAGGGGCCTTTGTTATGCTCGATAAGGAGCCTTTGTTATACTCGATCAGGGGACTTTTTTATACTCGATCTGGGGAATTTGTTATACTCGATCAGTGCCTTTGTTATACTCGATCAGGGGTCTTTGTTATGCTCGATCAGGGGACTTTGTTATACTCGATTAGGGGCCTTTGTTATACTCGATCAGGGGGCTTTGTTATACTCGATCAGAGGGCCTTATTATACTCCATCAGGGGACTTTGTTATACTCGACCAGGGGACTTTGTTATACCCGAACAGGGGTCTTTCTTATACTCGATCAGGGAACTTTGTTATACTCAATCAGGGGACTTTGTTTTACTCGATCAGGGGGCTTTATTATACTCGATAAGGGGACTTTGTTACACTCGATCAGGGGACTTTTTTATACTCGATCATGGGTTTTGCTATACTCGATCAGAGGGCTTTGTTATACTCAATCAGGGGACTTTTTTATTCTCACTAAGGGTAATTTTTTATACTCGATCAGGGGACTTTCTTATACCCGTTCAGGTGACTTTGTTGAACTCGATCAGCGGACTTTGTTATACTCGATCAGGGGACTTTGTTATACTCAATCAGGGGACCTTGTTATTTTTTGGATAGGGGCCTTTGTTATACTCGATTCGGGGCCTTTGTTATACTCGATCATGGGACTTTGTTATACTTGACTAGAGGGGTTTTTTATACTCGATGAGGGGGCTTTGTTATACTCGATCAGGGGACTTTGTTATGCTCGACCAGGGGACTTTGTTATACTCGACGATGGGGCTTTGTTATACTCAATTAGAAACTTTGTTATACTCGAACAGGGAACTTTGTTATACTCGATCAGGGGACTTTGTCATACTCGATCAGGGGACTTTGTTATACTCGATCAGGGGCGTTTGTTTTACTCGATAATAGGAATTTGTTATACTCGACCAGGGGACTTCGGCAGTACCTGACCAGGGCTTTTTCATACTCAATCATGGGGCATTGCCTTCATACCCGATCAGAGTGGCTTATATACTCGATCAGGGGACTTTTGTTATGCCTGACCAGGGACTTTGTTATACTCAACAAGGGCTTTTTTCTATACTCAATCAGGGGGCTTTGTTATACTCGATCAGAGGGCTTTGTGTATACTCGATCAGGGGACTTTGTTATGCTCGACCAGGGGACTTTGTTATACTCGATGAGGGAGCTTTGTTATACTCGATGAGGGAACTTTGTTATACTCGATCAGAGGAATTTGTTATACTCGATCAGGGGCGTTTGTTTTACTCAATAATAGGACTTTGTTATACTCGACCAGGGGACTTTGTTATACTCGACCAGGGGGCTTTTTTCATACTCAATCAGAGGGCTTTGTTATACTCGATCAGGGGACTTTGTTATGCTCGACCAGGGGACTTTGTTATACTCGATGAGGGGGCTTTGTTATACTCGATCAGGGGAATTTGTTATACTCAACCAGTCGAATTTGTTATTTTCGACCAGGGGCCTTTTATACTCGATCAGGGGACTTTGTTATACTCGATCAAGGGACTTTGTTATACTAAAACAGGGGACTTTGTTATACTCGATCAGGGGACTTTGTTATTCTGATTATGGGACTTTGTTATACTCGATCATGGGACTTTGTTATACTCGATCAGGGAACTTTGTTATACTAGAGCAGGGGACTTTGTTATACTAGAACAGGGGCTTTGTTATACTCGACCAGGGGACATTGTTATACTCGACCAGGGGCCTTTGTTATACACGATCAGGGGCCTTTGTTTTACTCGATAATGGGACTTTGTTATACTCGACCAGGGGACTTTGTTATACTCGATCAGGGTACTTTGTTATACTCGATTAGGGGGCCTTTGTTATATTCGATTAGGGACCTTTGTTACGCTCGATAATGGGACTTTGTTATACTCGACCAGAGGGCTTTTTTATACTCAATGAGGAAGCTTTGTTGTACTCGATCAGAGAGCTTTGTTATACTCGATCAACGGACTTTGTTACACTCGACCAGGGGACTCTGTTATACTCGATCAGGGGGCTTTGTTATACTCGATCAGGGGATTTTGTTATACTCGATCAGGGGAATTTGTTATACTCGACCAGGGGACTTTGTTATAGTCGACCAGGGGGCTTTTTTATACTCGATTAGGGGGCTTTGCTATACTCGATCACAGGACTTTGTTATATTCGATCAGGCGACTTTGTTATACTCGACCAGGGGACTTTGTTATACTCGATCAGTGGGCTTTGTAATACTCGATCAGGGAACTTTGTTATACTCGATCAGGGGAATTTGTTATACTCGATCAGAGTACTTTGTTATACTCGATTAGGGGCCTTTCTTCTCGAGCAGAGGACTTTGTTATACTCGATCAGGGGACTTTGTTATACTCGATCAGGGGACTTTGTTATACTAGACCAGGGGCCTTTGTTATGCTCGATAAGGAGCCTTTGTTATATTCGATCATGGGACTTTGTTATACTCGACCAGGGAGCTTTTTTATACTCGATCAGGGGGTTTTGTTAAACTCGATTAGGGGGCTTTGTTATACTCGATCAGGGACTTTGTTATACTCGACCATGGGACATTGTTATTCTTGATCAGGGGGCTTTGTTATACTCGATTAGGGACTGTATTATACTCGATCAGGGGAATTTGTTATACTCGATCTGGGGGCTTTGTTATACTCAATCAGGGGACTTTGTTATTCTCGACCAGGGGACATTGTTATACTCGATCAGGGGACTTTGTTATACTCGATCAGAGGTTTTTGTTATACTCAATCAGTGGACTTTGTTATACTCGACCAGGGGACTTTGTTATACTCGATCAGGGGACTTTGTTATTCTCGACCAGGGGCCTTTGTTATACTCGATCAGGGGCCTTTGTTTTACTCGTTAATGGGACTCTGTTATACTCGACCAGGGGACTTTGTTATACTCGACAAGGGGGCTTTTTTCATACTCAATCAGGGGGCTTTGTTATACTCGATCAGAGGGCTTTGATATACTCGATCAGGGAAATTTGTTATACTCGATCTGTTGAATTTGTTATACTCGATCAGGGGAATTTGTTATACTCGACCAGGGGCCTTTGTTATACTCGATCAGGGGACTTTGTTATACTCGATTACGTGACTTTCTTATACTCGATCAAGGGACTGTGTTATACTAGAAAAGGGGACTTTGTTATACTCGATCAGGGGACTTTGGTATTCTGATTATGGGACTTTGTTATACACGATCATGGGACTTTGTTATACTCGATCAGGGGACTTTGTTATACTCGACCAGGGGACTTTGTTATACTCGATCAGACGACTTTGTTATACTAGAACAGGGGCTTTGTTATACTCGATCAGGGGAATTTGTTATACTCGATCAGGGGGCTTTGTTATACTCGATCAGTGGAATTTGTTATACTCGATCAGGGGAATTTGTTGTACTCGACAAGGGGACTTTGTTATAGTCGATCAGGGGACTTTGTTTTACTCGATTAGGGGCCTTTGTTATAATCGATCAGGGGCCTATGTTATACTCGATAATTTGACTTTGTTATACTCGACCAGGGGACTTTGTTATACTCGACCAGGGGGCTTTTTTATGCTCGATCAGGGGCTTTGCTATACTCGATCACAGGGCTTTGTTATATTCGATCAGGGGACTTTGTTATACTCGACCAGGGCACTTTGTTATACTCGATCAGGGGGCTTTGTAATACTCGATCAGGAAACTTTGTTATACTCGATCAGGGGAATTTGTTATACTCGATCAGAGGACTTTGTTAAACTCGATTAGGGGCCTTTCTTATTCTCGATCAGGGGACTTTGTTATACTCGATCAGGGGACTTTGTTATACTCGATCAGGGGACTTTGTTATACTCGACCAGGGGCCTTTGTTATGCTCAATAAGGAGCCTTTGTTATATTCGATCATGGGACTTTGTTATACTCGACCAGGGGACATTGTTATATTCGACCAGGGAGCTTTTTTATACTCGATCAGGTGGTTTTGTTATACTCGATCAGGGGGCTTTGTTATACTCGATCAGTGGAATTTGTTATACTCGAACAGGGGAATTTGTTATACTCGACCAAAGGACTTTGTTATAGTCGACACAGGGGACTTTGTTATACTCGATTAGGGGCCTTTGTTATACTCGATCAGGGGCCTATGTTATACTCGATAATGGGACTTTGTTATACTCGACCAGGGGACTTTGTTATACTCGATCAGGGGGCTTTGCTATACTCGATCACAGGGCTTTGTTATACTCGATCAGGGAACTTTGTTATACTCGACCAGGGCACTTTGTTATACTCGATCAGGGGGCTTTGTAATACTCCATCAGGGAACTTTCTTATACTCGATAAGGGGAATTTGTTATACTCGATCAGAGGACTTTGTTATACTCGATTAGGGGCCTTTCTTATTCTCGATCAGGGGACTTTGTCATACTCGATCAGGGGACTTTGTTATACTCGATCAGGGGACTTTGTTATACTCGACCAGGGGCCTTTGTTTTGCTCGAAAAGGAGCCTTTGTTATATTCGATCATGGGACTTTGTTATACTCGACCAGGGGACATTGTTATACTCGACCAGGGAGCTTTTTTACACTCGATCAGGGGGTTTTGTTAAACTCGATGTGGGGGCTTTGTTATACTCGATCAGGGGACTTTGTTATACTCGACCAGAGGACTTTGTTATACTCGATGAGGGGGTTTTGTTATATTCGATCATGGGACTTTGTTATACTTGACCAGGGGACATTGTTATACTCAACCAGGGAGCTTTTTTATACTCGATCGGGGCGTTTTGTTAAACTCGATGAGGGAGCGTTGTTATACTCGGTCAGGGGACTTAGTTATACTCGACCTGGGGACTTTGTTATACTCGATCAGGTGGCTTTGTTATACTCGATCAGGGACTTTGTTATACTCGATCAGGGGAATTTGTTATACTCGATCTGGGGGCTTCGTTATACTCAATCAGGGGAATTTGTTATACTCGACCAAGGACTTTGTTATACTCAATCAGGGGACTTTGATATA
>NW_024756781.1:0-17381 GCF_018991925.1 Homarus americanus | reverse complement strand
ATCAGGGGACTTTGTTATACTCGATCAGGGGCCTTTGTTATACTCGATCAGGGGCCTTTATTATTCTCGATCAGGGGACTTTGCTATACTCGACCTGAGACTTTGTTATACTCGATTTGGAGCCTTTGTTTTACTTGATCAGGGGGCTTTGTTATACTCGATCAGGGGACTTTGTTATTCTCGATAAGGAGGACTTTGTTATACTTGATGAGGGGGCTTTGTTATACTCGATTAGGGAACTTTGTTATACTCGATCAGGGGCCTTTGTTATACTCGATCAGGGGACTTTGTTATACTCGACCAGGGGACTTTGTTATACTCGATCAGGGGCAATTGTTATACTTGATCAGGGGGCTTTGTTATACTCGATCAAGGACTTTGTTATCCTCGATCAGGGGACTTTGTTATACTCGATGAGCGGGGTTTGTTATACTCGATCAGGGGACATTGTTATAGACTTTTAGGATCCTTTGTTATACTCGATGAGGGGCCTTTGTCATACTCGTTCAGGGGACTTTGTTATACTCGACCAGAGGACTTTGTTATACGCGATCTAGGGTCTTTGTTATAGTTGATTTAGGGGACTTTGTTATACTCGATCAGGGGACTTTGTTATACTCGATCAGGGGGCTTTGTTATACTCGATCAGGGAACTTTGTTATACTCGATCAGGGGCCTTTCTTATACTCGATCAGCGGCCTTTCTTATACTCGATCAGGGGACTTTGTTATACACGACCAGGGGAGTTTGTTATACTCGACCAGGGGACTTTGTTATACTCGATGAGGGGCCTTTGTTAAATGCGATGAGGGGTCTTTGTTATACTCGATAAGGGGACTTTGTTATACCGATTAGGGGACTTTGTTATACTCGATCAGGGGGCTTTGTTTTACTCGATCAGGGAACTTTGTTATACTCGATCAGGGGACTTTGTTATACTCGATCAGGGGACTTTGTTATACTCGATCAGGGAACTTTGTTATACTCGATCAGGGGCCTTTCTTATACTCGATCAGCGGCCTTTCTTATACTCGATCAGAGGACTTTGTTATACTCGACCAGGGGAGTTTGTTATACTCGATCAGGGGACTTTGTTATACTCGATCAAGGACTTTGTTATCCTCGATCAGGGGACTTTGTTATACGCGATGAGCGGGCTTTGTTATACTCGATCAGGGGACATTGTTATAGACTTTTAGGGTCCTTTGTTATACTCGATCAGGGGCCTTTGTTATACATGTTCAGGGGACTTTGTTATACTCGACCAGGGGACTTTGTTATACTCGATCTTGTGGCCTTTGTTATACTTGGATCAGGGGACTTTGTTATACCCGGACCAGGGACTTTGCTATACTCGATCAGGGGACTTTGTTATACCGATGAGCGGGCTTTGTTATACCCGATCAGGGACATTGTTATACTCGTTTGGGGAATTTGTTATACCGCATCAGGACTTTGTTATACCCGATCTAGGCCTTTGTTATACTTGGGATCAGGGGACTTTTGTTATACCTTACCAGACTTGTTACACCTGACCAGGGGACTTTGTTATACCTCTGGATCAGGGGCTTTTGTTATACCCGATCAAAGGACTTTGTTATACTTGATCAGGGGCCTTTGTTATACTCGTTCAGGGGAATTTGTTATACTCGACCAGGGGACTTTGTTACACTCGATCTAGGGCCTTTGTTATACTTGATCAGGGGACTTTGTTATACTCGACCAGGGGACTTTGTTACACTCGACTAGGGGACTTTGTTATACTCGATCAGGGGGCTTTGTTATACTCGATCAGGGAACTTTGTTATACTCGATCAGGGGCCTTTGTTATAATCGTTCAGTTGACTTTGTTTTACTCGAGCAGGGGACTTTGTTATACTCGATCTGGAGCCTTTGTTATACTTGATCAGGGGGCTTTGTTATACTCGATCAGGGGACTTAGTTATTCTCGATAAGGGGGCCTTTGTTATACTCGATCAGGGGAATTTGTTATACTCGACCAGGGGACTTTGTTATACTCGATCAGGAGCCTTTGTTATTCTCGATAAGGGGGACTTTGTTATACTCAATTAGGGGGCTTTGATATACTCGATCAGGGAACCCTGTTATACTCGATCAGGGGCCTTTGTTATACACGTTCAGGCGCTTTTGTTATATTCGATCAGGGGGCTTTGTTATACTCAATCAGGGGCCTTTGTTATAAACGTTCAGGGAATTTGTTCTGCTTGATCAGGGGAATTTGTTATACTCGATCAGGGGACATGTTATTTTCGATGAGGGGACTTTTTTATACTCGATCATGGGACTTTGTTATACTCGATGAGGGGCCTTTGTTATACTCGATCAGGGGCCTTTGTTATACCCGATCAGGGGACTTTGTTATAATCGATCAGAGGACTTTGTTATACTCTATGAGGGGACTTTATTATCCTCGATCAGGGAACTTTATTATACTCTGTGAGGGGACTTTGTTATACTGGATCAGGGGACTTTGTTTTACTCGATGAGGGGGCTTTGTTATACTCGATCAGGGGAAATTGTTATACTCGATCAGGGGCCTTTGTTATACTCGATTAGGGGCCTTTGTTATACTCGATCAGGGGACTTTGTTATACTCGACCTGGGACTTTGTTATACTCGATTTGGAGCCTTTGTTATACTTGATCAGGGGGCTTTGTTATACTCGATCAGGGGACTTTGTTATATTTGATCAGGGGGGCTTTGTTATACTCGATCAGGGGACTTTGTTATTGTCGATAAGGGGGTCTTTGTTATACTCGATCAGGGGGCTTTGTTAGACTTGATCAGGTTGCTTTGTTATACTCGATCAGGGGACTTTGTTATTCAAGATAAGGGGGGCTTTGTTATACTCGATCAGGGGGCTTTGTTATACTCGATTAGGGAACTTTGTTATACTCGATCAGGGGCCTTTGATAAACTCGTTAAGGCGTCTTTGTTATACTCGACCAGGGGACTTTGTTATACTCGATCAGGCGACTTTGTTATACTCGATCAGGGCCTTTGTTATACTTGATCAGGGGACTTTGTTATACTCGATCATGGGCCTTTATTATACTCGATCATGGGCCTTTGTTATACTCGACCAGGGGACTTTGTTATACTCGATCAGGGGCCTTTGTTATACTTGATCAGGAGGCTTTTTTATACTCGTTCAGGCGCTTTTGTTATATTCGATCAGGGGGCTTTGTTTTACTCGATCAGGGGCCTTTCTTATAATCGTTCAGGGGACTATGTTATACTCCAACAGGGGACCTTGTTATACTCGATCAGGGGACTTTGTTATACTCGATCAGGGGACTTTATTATATTCGGTGAGGGACTTTGTTATTCTCGATCATGGAACTTTGTTCTACTCGATGAGGGGCCTTTGTTATACTCGATGAGGGGACTTTGTTATGCTCGATCAGGGGAATTTGTTATACTCGATCAGGGGACTTTGTTAGCATACTCGATCAGGGAACTTTGTTATACTCGATAAGAGACTTTGTTATACTCGATCAGGGACTTTGTTGCCGCCAATCAAGGGGGCTTTGTTATACTCGATGAGGGGGCTTTGTTATACTCGATCAGGGAAATTTTGTTATACTCTATCATGGGCCTTTGTTATACTCGAACAGGGGACTTTGTTATACTCGATCAGGAGAATTTGTTATACTCGATCAGGGGACTTTGTTATACTCGATCAAGGACTTTGTTATCCTCGATCAGGGGACTTTGTTATACTCGATGAGTGGGCTTTGTTATACTCGTTCAGGGGACATTGTTATAGCCTTTTAGGGTCCTTTGTTATACTCGATCAGGGGCCTTTGTTATACTCGTTCAGGGGACTTTGTTATACTCGATCTAGGGCCTTTGTTATACTTGATCAGGGGACTTTGTTATACTCGACCAGGGGACTTTGTTATACTCGATCAGGGGACTTTGTTATACTCGATCAAGGGACTTTGTTATACTCGAGCAGGGGACTTTGTTATACTCGATCAGGGGACTTTGTTATACTCGATCAGGAGAATATGTTATACTCGATCAGGGGACTTTGTTATACTCGATCGAGGACTTTGTTATCCTCGATCAGGAGGATTTGTTATACTCGATCAGGGGACTTTGTTATACTCGATCAAGGACTTTGTTATCCTCGATCAGGGGACTTTGTTATACTCGATGAGCGGGCTTTGTTATACTCGATCAGGGGGCATTGTTATAGACTTTAGGGTCCTTTGTTATACTCGATCAGGGGCCTTTGTTATACTCGTTCAGGGGACTTTGTTATACTCGACCAGGGGACTTTGTTATACTCGATCTAGGGCCTTTGTTATACTTGATCAGGAGACTTTGTTATACTCGACCAGGGGAATTTGTTATACTCGATGAGGGGACTTTGTTATACTCGATGAGGGGACTTTGTTGTACTCGATCAGGGGACTTTGTTATACTCGATCAGGGGACTTTGTTATACTCGATCAGGAGAATTTGTTATACTCGATGAGGGGACTTTGTTATACTCGATCAAGGACTTTGTTATCCTCGATCAGGGGACTTTGTTATACTCGATGAGCGGGGTTTGTTATACTCGATCAGGGGACATTGTTATAGACTTTTAGGATCCTTTGTTATACTCGATCAGGGGCCTTTGTCAAACTCGTTCAGGGGACTTTGTTATACTCGACCAGAGGACTTTGTTATACGCGATGTAGGGGCTTTGTTATAGTTGATTCAGGGGACTTTGTTATACTCGATCAGGGGACTTTGTTATACTCGATCAGGGGTTTTTTTTATACTCGATCAGGGAACTTTGTTATACTCAATCAGGTTGCCTTTGTTATAATTGTTCAGGGGACTTTGTTATACTCGATCAGGGGGCTTTGTTATACTCGATCAGGGAACTTTGTTATACTCGATCAGGGGCCATTGTTATAATCGTTCAGGGGACTTTGTTATACTCGATCAGGGGGCTTTGTTATACTCGATCAGGGAACTTTGTTATACTAAATCAGGGGCCTTTCTTATACTCGATCAGGGGACTTTGTTATACTCGACCAGGGGAGTTTGTTATACTCGACCAGTGGACTTTGTTATACTCGATGAGGGGCCTTTGTTAAACGCGATGAGGGGCCTTTGTTATACTCGATCAGGGGACTTTGTTATACTCGATTAGGGGACTTTGTTATACTCGATCAGGGGGCTTTGTTATACTCGATCAGGGAACTTTGTTATACTCGATCAGGGACTTTGGTATACTCGATCAGGTGACTTTGTTATACTCGATCAGGGACTTTGTTATACTCGATGAGGCGCTGCTTATACTCCGGTCAAGAGCCTTTGTTGCTCTCGATCAGAGACTTTTGTTACTTACTCGATCCAGGAGACTTTGTTATACTCGATCAGGGGACTTTGTTGCTCTCGAGCAGGGGACTTTGTTATACTCGATCTGGGGCCTTTGTTATACTTGATCAGGGGCCTTTGTTATAATCGTTCAGCGGACTTTGTTATACTCGATCAGGAGACTTTGCTATACTCGATTAGGGGACTTTGTTATACTCGATCAGGGGAGTTTGTTATGATTCTACCAGGGGACTTTGTTATACTCAATCAGGGGACTTTGTTATACTCGATTAGGTGACTTTGTTATACTCGATCAGGGGACTTTGTTATTCTCGATAAGGGGGACTTTGTTATAGTCGATGAGGGGGCTTTGTTATACTCGATCAGGGAAATTTTGTTATACTCGAACATGGGCCTTTGTTATACTCGATCAGGGGACTTTGTTATACTCGACCAGGGAACTTTGTTATACTCGATCAGGGGCCTTTGTTATACTTGATCAGGGGGCTTTGTTATACTCGTTCAGGCGCTTTTGTTATATTCGATCAGGGGGCTTTGTTTTACTCGATCAGGGGCCTTTGTTATAATCAATTCAGGGGACTATGTTATACTCTAGACAAGGGGACGGTATACTCGATCAGGGGACTTTGTTATACTCGATCAGGGACTTTGTTATATTCGATGGGGACTTTGTTATTCTCGATCATAGGACTTTGTTCTCTACTCGATAAGGGGCCTTTGTTATACTCGATGAGGGGACTTTGTTCTGCTCGATCAGGGGAATTTGTTATACTCGATCAGGGGACTTTGCTATTTTCGATGAGGGGACTTTTTTATACTCGATCATGGGACTTTGTTATACTCGATGAGGGGCCTTTACTCGATCAGAGGACTTTGTTATACCCGATCAGGGGACTTTGTTATAATCGATCAGAGGACTTTGTTATACTCTATAAGGGGGCTTTGTTATACTCGATCAGGGAAGTTTATTATACTCGGTGAGGGGACTTTGTTATACTGGATCAGGGGACTTTGTTTTACTCGATGAGGGGGCTTTGTTTATTCGATCAGGGGACTTTGTTATACTCGATCAGGGGCCTTTGTTATACTCGATCAGGGGCCTTTGTTATACTCGATCAGGGGACTTTGTTATACTCGACCTGGGACTTTGTTATACTCGATCAGGGGGGCTTTGGTATACTCGATCAGGGGGCTTTGTTATACACGATCAGGGAACTTTGTTATACTCGATCAGGGGCCTTTGTTATAGTCGTTCAGGCGTCTTTGTTATACTCGACCAGGGGACTCTGTTATACTCGATCAGGCGACTTTGTTATACTCGATCAGGGTGCTTTGTTATACTCGTTCAGGGGCCTTTGTTAAACTCGATCAGGGGCTCTGTTATACTCGATCAAGGAAATTTTGTTATACACGATCATGGGCCTTTGTTATACACGATCAGGAAACTTTGTTATACTCGATGAAGGGACTTTGTTATACTCGATCAGGGAGCTTTGGTATACTTGATCAGGGGGCCTTTGTTATAATCGTTAAGGGGACTTTGTTATACTCGATCATGGGACTTTGTTATACTCGACAAGGGAGTTTGTTATACTCGACCAGGGGACTTTGTTATACTCGATGAGGGGCCTTTGTTAAACTCGATGAGGGGCATTTGTTATAATCGACCAGGGGACTTTGTTATCCTCGATCAGGGGCCTTTATTCGCGGCTCAATTGAGGACGCTGTTATACTCGATCAGGCGACATTGTTATAAAAGATCAGGGGACTTGTTATATTCTGATCAGGGCTGTTATACTTGATCAGGGAACTTTGTTATACTCGATAAAGGAGACTTTTGTATATACTCGATCAGGGACTTTGTTATACTCGATCAGGGGACTTTGTTATACTCGATCAGGGGACTTTGTTACCACTCGATGAGGGCCTTTGTTATACTCGATCAAGAGGCCGCTTATCTCGATCAGGGACTTTGTTATACTCGATCGGAGAATTTGTTATACTCGATGGGGTTTTATTGCCTCGATCAGGACTTTGTTATCCTCGATCGAGGGGACTTTGTTATACTCGGTAGAGCGGGCTTTGTTATACTCGATCAGGGACATTGTTGCCATATAGACTTTGCGGGTCCTTTCGGTACCGCCCTTTCCAGTCAGGGGCACTTTTGTTACGCCCTCGTTCAGGGGACTTTGTTGCCTTTCTGACCAGGGGACTTTGTTATACTCGATCAGGGGACTTTGTTATACTCGATCAGGGGACTTTGTTATACTCGATGAGGGGCCTTTGTTATACTCGATCAGAGGCCTTTGTTATACTCGAGTAGGGGACTTTGTTATACTCGATCAGGAGAATTTGTTATACTCGATCAGGGGACTTTGTTATACTCGATCAAGGACTTTGTTATCCTCGATGAGCGGGCTTTGTTATACTCGATCAGGGGACATTGTTATAGACTTTTAGGGTCCTTTGTTATACTCGATCAGGGGACATTGTTATAGACTTTTAGGGTCCTTTGTTATACTCGATCAGGGGCCTTTGTTATACTCGTTCAGGGGACTTTGTTATACTCGACCAAGGGACTTTGTTATACTCGATCTAGTGCCTTTGTTATATTTGATCAGGGAACTTTTCTATACTCGACCTGGGAACATTGTTATACTCGATCAGGGGACTTTGTTATACTCGATGAGGGGGCTTTGTTATACTCGATCAGGGAACTTTGTTATACTCGATCAGGGGCGTTTGTTACAATCGTTCAGGGGACTTTGTTATACTCGACCAGGGGACATTGTTATACTCGATCTGGAGCCTTTGTTATACTTGATCAGGGGGCTTTGTTATACTCGATCAGGGGACTTAGTTATTCTCGATAAGGGGGCCTTGGTTATACTCGATCAGGGGACTTTGTTATACTCGACCAGGGGACTTTGTTATACTCGATCAGGGGCCTTTGTTATACATGATCAGGGGGCTTTGTTATACTCGATCAGGGGACATTGTTATTCTCGATAAGGGGGACTTTGTTATACTCAATTAGGGGGCTTTGATATACTCGATCAGGGAACCCTGTTATACTCGATCAGGGGCCTTTGTTATACACGTTCTGGCGCTTTTGTTATATTCGATCAGGGGGCTTTGTTATACTCAATCAGGGGCCTTTGTTATAAACGTTCAGGGGACTTTGTTCTGCTTGATCAGGGGAATTTGGTATACTCGATCAGGGGACATGTTATTTTCGATGAGGGGACTTTTTTATACTCGATCATTGGACTTTGTTATACTCGATGAGGGGCCTTTGTTATACTCGATCAGGGGCCTTTGTTATACCCGATCAGGGGACTTTGTTATAATCGATCAGAGGACTTTGTTTTACTCGATGAGGGGGCTTTGTTATACTCGATCAGGGGAAATTGTTATACTCGATCAAGGGCCTCTGTTATACTCGATTAGGGGCCTTTGTTATACTCGATCAGGGATCTTTGTTATACTCGACCTGGGACTTTGTTATACTCGATTTGGAGCCTTTGTTATACTTGATCAGGGGGCTTTGTTATACTCGATCAGGGGACTTTGTTATATTTGATCAGGGGGGCTTTGTTATACTCGATCAGGGGGACATTGTTTTGTCGATAAGGGGTCTTTGTTATATCACTCGATCAGGGGGCTTTGTTAGACTTGATCAGAAGGTTTGTTATACTCGATGAGGGACTTTTGTTTACTAAGATATATGGTTATACCCGGATCAGCGGCTTTGTTATACTCGATCAGGGAAATTTTGTTATACTCGAACATGGGCCTTTGTTATACTCGATCAGGGGACTTTGTTATACTCGACCAGGGAACTTTGTTATACTCGATCAGGGGCCTTTGTTATACTTGATCAGGGGGCTTTGTTATACTCGTTCAGGCGCTTTTGTTATATTCGATCAGGGGGCTTTGTTTTACTCGATCAGGGGCCTTTGTTATAATCGTTCAGGGGACTATGTTATTCTCGAACAGGGAACCTTGTTATACTCGATCAGGGGACTTTGTTATACTCGATCAGGGGACTTTGTTATATTCGATGAGGGACTTTGTTATTCTCGATCATGGGACTTTGTTCAACTCGATGAGGGCCTTTGTTATACTCGATAAGGGGACTTTGTTCTGCTCGATCAGGGGAATTTGTTATACTCGATCAGGGGACTTTGTTATACCCGATCAGGGGACTTTGTTATAATCGATCAGAGGACTTTGTTATACTCTATGAGGGGGCTTTATTATCCTCGATCAGGGAACTTTATTATACTCATGATCAGAAGTGACTTTGTTATAAAGGAGTCAGACTTTGTTATATTCGACTAGTTTTGTTATACTGATCAGAACTTCCTGTTATACTCGATAAGGAGACTTTGTTATACTCGATCAGGGGACTTTGTTATACTCGATCAGGGGACTTTGTTATACTCGGTCAGGGGACTTTGTTATACTCGATGAGGGGCCTTTGTTATACTCGATCAGAGGCCTTTCTTATACTCGATCAGGGGACTTTGTTATACTCGATTAGGAGAATTTGTTATACTCGATCAAGGGACTTTGTTATACTCGATCAAGGACTTTGTTATCCTCGATCAGGGGACTTTGTTATACTCGATGAGCGGGCTTTGTTATACTCGATCAGGGGACATTGTTATAGACTTTTAGGGTCCTTTGTTATACTGATCAGGGGCCTTGTTACACCTGTCTAGGACTTTGTTATACCTCGACCAGGACTTTGTTATATCCTGGTTATACTTGATCAGGGGACTTTGTTATACCGGACTAGGGACTTCATACTCGATCAGGGGACTTATGCGCCTTGATCAGGGACTTTGTTATACTCGATGAGGGGACTTTGTTATACTCGATCAGGGGACTTTGTTATACTCGATCAGGAGAATTTGTTATACTCGATCAGGGGACTTTGTTATACTCGATCAGGAGAATTTGTTATACTCGATCAAGGACTTTGTTATCCTCGATCAGGGGACTTTGTTATACTCGATGAGCGGGCTTTGTTATACTCGATCAGGGGACATTGTTATAGACTTTTAGGGTCCTTTGTTATACTCGATCAGGGGCCTCTGTTATACTCGTTCAGGGGACTTTGTTATACTCGACCAAGGGACTTTGTTATAATCGATCTAGGGCCTTTGTTATATTTGATTAGGGGACTTTTCTATAATCGACCTGGGAACATTGTTATACTCGATCAGGGGACTTTGTTATACTCGATCAGGGGGCTTTGTTATACTCGATCAGGGAACTTTGTTATACTCGATCAGGGGCCTTTGTTATAATCGTTCAGGGGACTTTGTTTTACTCGAGCAGGGGACTTTGTTATACTCGAACTGAAGCCTTTGTTATACTTGATCAGGGGGCTTTGTTATACTCGATCAGGGGACTTAGTTATTCTCGATAAGGGGCCTTTGTTATACTCGATCAGGGGACTTTGTTATACTCGACCAGGGGACTTTGTTATACTCGATCAGGGGCCTTTGTTATACTTGATCAGGGGGCTTTGTTATACTCGATCAGGGGACATTGTTATTCTCGATAAGGGGGACTTTGTTATACTCAATTAGGGGGCTTTGATATACTCGATCAGGGAACCCTGTTATACTCGATCAGGGGCCTTTGTTATACACGTTCAGGCGCTTTTGTTATATTCGATCAGGGGGCTTTGTTGTACTCAATCAGGGGCCTTTGTTATAAACGTTCAGGGGACTTTGTTCTGCTTGATCAGGGGAATTTGTTATACTCGATCAGGGGACATGTTATTTTCGATGAGGGGACTTTTTTATACTCGATCATGGGACTTTGTTATACTCGATGAGGGGCCTTTGTTATACCCGATTAGGGGACTTTGTTATAATCGATCAGAGGACTTTGTTATACTCTATGAGGGGGCTTTGTTATCCTCAATCAGGGAACTTTATTATACTCTGTGAGGGGACTTTGTTATACTGGATCAGGGGACTTTGTTTTACTCGATGAGGGGGCTTTGTTATACTCGATTAGGGGAAATTGTTATACTCGATCAGGGGCCTTTGTTATACTCGATTAGGGGCCTTTGTTATACTCGATCAGGGGACTTTGTTATACTCGACCTGGGACTTTGTTATACTCGATTTGGAGCCTTTGTTATACTTGATCAGGGGGCTTTGTTATACTCGATCAGGGGACTTTGCTATATTTGATCAGGGGGGCTTTGTTATACTCGATCAGGGGACTTTGTTATTGTCGATAAGGGGGTCTTTGTTATACTCGATCAGGGGGCTTTGTTAGACTTGATCAGGTTGCTTTGTTATACTCGATCAGGGGACTTTGTTATTCAAGATAAGGGGGGCTTTGTTATACTCGATCAGGGGGCTTTGTTATACTCGATCAGGGAACTTTGTTATACTCGATCAGGGGCCTTTGATAAACTCGTTCAGGCGTCTTTGTTATACTCGACCAGGGGACTTTGTTATACTCGATCAGGCGACTTTGTTATACTCGATCAGGGGACTTTGTTATTCTCGATAAGGGGGACTTTGTTATAGTCGATGAGGGGGCTTTGTTATACTCGATCAGGGAAATTTTGTTATACTCGATCATGGGCCTTTGTTATACTCGATCAGGGGACTTTGTTATACTCGACCAGGGGACTTTGTTATACTCGATCAGGGGCCTTTGTTATACTTGATCAGGGGGCTTTGTTATACTCGTTCAGGCGCTTTTGTTATATTCGATCAGGGGGCTTTGTTTTACTCGATCAGGGGCCTTTCTTATAATCGTTCAGGGGACTATGTTATACTCGAACAGGGGACCTTGTTATACTCGATCAGGGGACTTTGTTATACTCGATCAGGGGACTTTGTTATATTCGATGAGGGACTTTGTTATTCTCGATCATGGGACTTTGTTCTACTCGATGAGGGGCCTTTGTTATACTCGATGAGGGGACTTTGTTCTGCTCGATCAGGGGAATTTGTTATACTCGATCAGGGGACTTTGTTATTTTCGATGAGGGGACTTTTTTATACTCGATCATGGGACTTTGTTATACTCGATGAGGGGCCTTTACTCGATCAGGGGACTTTGTTATACCCGATCAGGGGACTTTGTTATAATCGATCAGAGGACTTTGTTATACTCTATGAGGGGGCTTTGTTATCCTCGATCAGGGAACTTTATTATACTCGGTGAGGGGACTTTGTTATACTGGATCAGGGGACTTTGTTTTACTCGATGAGGGGGCTTTGTATACTCGATCAGGGGACTTTGTTATACTCGATCAGGGGCCTTTGTTATACTCGATCAGGGGCCTTTGTTATACTCGATCAGGGGACTTTGTTATACTCGACCTGGGACTTTGTTATACTCGATTTGGAGCCTTTGTTATGCTTGATCAGGGGGCTTTGTTATAATCGATCAGTGGACTTTGTTATACTTGATCAGGGGGGCTTTGTTATACTCGATCAGGGGACTTTGTTATTCAAGATAAGGGGGGCTTTATTATTCTCGATCAGGGGGCTTTATTATACACGATCAGGGAACTTTGTTATACGCGATCAGGGGCCTTTGTTATACTCGTTCAGGCGTCTTTGTTATACTCGACCAGGGGACTCTATTATACTCGATCAGGCGACTTTGTTATACTCGATCAGGGTGCTTTGTTATACTCGTTCAGGGGCCTTTGTTAAACCCGATCAGGGGCCTCTGTTATACTCGATCATGGAAATTTTGTTATACTCGATCATGGGCCTTTGTTATACTCGATGAGGAAACTTTGTTATACTCGATGAAGGGACTTTGTTATACTCGATCAGGGAGCTTTGTTATACTTGATCAGGGGGCCTTTGTTATAATCGTTAAGGGGACTTTGTTATACTCGATCATGGGACCTTGTTATACTCGACAAGGGAGTTTGTTATACGCGACCAGGGGACTTTGTTATACTCGATGAGGGACCTTTGTTAAACTCGATGAGAGGCCTTTGTTATAATCGATGAGGGGCCTTTGTTATAATCGACCAGGGGACTTTGTTATCCTCGATCAGGGGCCTTTGTTAAACTCGTTGAGGGACCTTTGTTATACTCGATCAGGCGACTTTGTTATAAAGATCAGGGGACTTTGTTATATTCGATCAGGGGGCTTTGTTATACTCGATCAGGGAACTTTGTTATACTCGATAAGGGGACTTTGTTATACTCGATCAGGAGACTTTGTTATACTCGATCAGGGGACTTTGTTATACTCGATCAGGGGACTTTGTTATAATCTCTGCCCGTGGACCTTTGTATTACCCGACCAGGGGACTTTGGTTATACTCCGATCTGTTTTGTTATGCCTCTGGATCAGGGGCTTTGTTATACTCGGATCAGGGGACTTAGTTATTCTCGATAAGGGCCTTTGTTACACTCGGATCAGGGACCTTTGTTATACCCGGACCAGGGGACTTTGGTTATGTACCGATTAGGGGCCTTTGTTATACTTGATCAGGGGGCTTTGTTATACTCGATCAGGGGACTTAGTTATTCTCGATAAGGGGGCCTTTGTTATACTCGATCAGGGGCCTTTGTTATACTCGTTCAGGTGCTTTTGTTATATTCGATGAGGGGGCTTTGTTATACTCAATCAGGGGCCTTTGTTATAATCGTTCAGGGGACTTTGTTCTGCTTGATCAGGGGAATTTGTTATACTCGATCAGGGGACATGTTATTTTCGATGAGGGGACTTTTTTATACTCGATCATGGGACTTTGTTATACTCGATGAGGGGCCTTTGTTATACTCGATTAGGGGCCTTTGTTATACTCGATCAGGGGACTTTGTTATACTCGACCTGGGACTTTGTTATACTCGATTTGGAGCCTTTGTTATACTTGATCAGGGGGCTTTGTTATACTCGATCAGGGGACTTTGCTATATTTGATCAGGGGGGCTTTGTTATACTCGATCAGGGGACTTTGTTATTGTCGATAAGGGGGTCTTTGTTATACTCGATCAGGGGGCTTTGTTAGACTTGATCAGGTTGCTTTATTATACTCGATCAGGGGACTTTGTTATTCAAGATAAGGGGGGCTTTGTTTTACTCGATCAGGGGGCTTTGTTATACTCGATCAGGGAACTTTGTTATACTCGATCAGGGGCCTTTGATAAACTCGTTCAGGCGTCTTTGTTATACTCGACCAGGGGACTTTGTTATACTCGATCAGGCGACTTTGTTATACTCGATCAGGGGACTTTGTTATTCTCGATAAGGGGGACTTTGTTATAGTCGATGAGGGGGCTTTGTTATACTCGATCAGGGAAATTTTGTTATACTCGATCATGGGCCTTTGTTATACTCGGATCAGGGGACTTTGTTATACTCGACCAGGGGAATGGTTATACTCGATCAGGGCCTTTTTATACTTGATCAGGGGGTTTTATATACTCCGTTCAGCGCTTTTGTTATATCGGATCAGGGGGCTTTGTTTTACTCGATCAGGGGCCTTTTATAATCGTTCAGGGGACTATGTTATACTGAACAGGGGACCTTGTTATACTCGATCAGGGGACCTTTGTTATACTCGATCAGGGGACTTTGTTATATTCGATGAGGGACTTTGTTATTCTCGATCATGGGACTTTGTTCTACTCGATGAGGGGCCTTTGTTATACTCGATGAGGGGACTTTGTTATGCTCGGTCAGGGGAATTTGTTATACTCGATCAGGGGACTTTGTTATTTTCGATGAGGGGCCTTTACTCGATCAGGGGACTTTGTTATACCCGATGAGGGGACTTTGTTATAATCGATGAGAGGACTTTGTTATACTCTATGAGGGGGCTTTGTTATCCTCGATCAGGGAACTTTATTATACTCGGTGAGGTGACTTTGTTATACTGGATCAGGGGACTTTGTTTTACTCGATGAGGGGGCTTTGTATACTCGATCAGGGGACTTTGTTATACTCGATAAGGGGCCTTTGTTATACTCGATCAGGGGCCTTTGTTATACTCGATCAGGGGACTTTGTTATACTCGACCTGGGACTTTGTTATACTCGATTTGGAGCCTTTGTTATGCTTGATCAGGGGGCACTGTTATACTCGATCAGTGGACTTTGTTATACTTGATCAGGGGGGCATTGTTATACTCGATCAGGGGACTTTGTTATTCAAGATAAGGGGGGCTTTATTATACTCGATCAGGGGGCTTTGTTATACACGATCAGAGAACTTTGTTATACTCGATCAGGGGCCTTTGTTATACTCGTTCAGGCGTCTTTGTTATACTCGACCAGGGGACTCTGTTATACTCAATCAGGCGACTTTGTTATACTCGATCAGGGTGCTTTGTTATACTCGTTCAGGGGCCTTTGTTAAACTCGATCAGGGGCCTCTGTTATACTCGATCAGGGAAATTTTGTTATACTCGATCATGGGCCTTTGTTATACTCGATTAGGAAACTTTGTTATACTCGATGAAGGGACTTTGCTATACTCGATCAGGGAGCTTTGTTATACTTGATCAGGGGGCCTTTGTTATAATCGTTAAGGGGACTTTGTTATACTCGATCATGGGACTTTGTTATACTCGACAAGGGAGTTTGTTATACTCGACCAGGGGACTTTGTTATACTCGATGAGGGGCCTTTGTTAAACTCGATGAGGGGCATTTGTTATAATCGACCAGGGGACTTTGTTATCCTCGATCAGGGGCCTTTGTTAAACTCGTTGAAGGACCTTTGTTATACTCGATCAGGCGACTTTGTTATAAAGATCAGGGGACTTTGTTATATTCGATCAGGGGACTTTGTTATACTCGATCAGGAACTTTGTTATACCGATAAGGGACTTTGTTATACTCGATCAGGGGACTTTGTTATACCTGGATCAGGGACTCGGTTATACCCGGATCAGGGGACTAAGTTATACTCGATGAGGCCTTTGTTTTTACCTGACCAGGGACTTTGTTATACTCTGATCAAGGGACTTTGTTATACTCGTCAAGGGGACTTTTTATACTTGACCAATGGACTTTGTTATACTCAATGAGGGGCCTTTTGTTATACTCGATCAGGTGACTTTGTTATATACGACCAGGGGACTTTGTTATACTTGATTAGGGGACTTTGTTATACTTGATCAGAGGACTTTGTTATACTCGATCAGGGGCCTTGTTATACTCGATTAGAAAACTTTGTTATACTCGACCAGGGGACTTTGTAAAACTCCACCAGGGACTTTGTTATACTCGATCAGGGGACTTTCTTATACTCGATCAGGGTACTTTTGTTATACTCGATTAGGGGACTTTGTTATACTCGATCAGGGGACTTTGTTATACTCGACCAGGGGAGTTTGTTATACTCGACCAGGGGACTTTGTTATACTCGATCAGGGAATTTGTTATACTCGATCAGGGGCCTTTGTTATACTTGATCAGGGGGCTTTGTTATACTCGTTCAGGCGCTTTTGTTATATTCGATCAGGGGGCTTTGTTATACTCGATCAGGGGACTTTGTTATACTCAATCAGGGGACTTTGTTATACTCGATTAGGGGCCTTTGTTATACTCGATGAGGGGGTATGTTATACTCGAACAGGGGACTTTGTTATACTCGATCAGGGAACTTTGCTATACTCAACCAGGGAACTTTTTTAAAAATAATCAGGGGAATTTGTCATACTCGGTCAGGGGAATTTTGTTATACTCGATCAGGGGATATGTTATACTCGATCAGGGGACTTTGTTACACACAACCAGAGGACTTTGTTATACTCGATCAGGGGACTTTGTTATACTCAATCATGGGACTTTGTTATACTCGATGAGGGGCTTTTGTTATCCTCGATCAGGGGACTTTGTTATACTCGACCAGGGGACTTTGTTATACTCGATCAGGGGACTTTGTTATACTCGACCAGAGAACTTTTTTATACTCGATCAGGGGATATGTTATACTCGCTGAGGGGATTTTGCTATACTCAATCAGGGGACTTTGTTATACTCGATTAGGGGCCTT
>NW_024756780.1:0-4972 GCF_018991925.1 Homarus americanus | reverse complement strand
TTGGGTGCTAAGACCATAGGGTGGCACCACTCGGAGGGCTCCTCACCGGCGTGTCTGATGATCCCCTGCTGCACCAGAGAATCGAGCTCCGCCTTCACCTTGTCCCGTATGGCAAAGGGGATAGGCCTGGGTGTGTGGATGGCGAAAGGCGTCGCGCCAGGCTTGAGGTGGATTCTCATCGGGGGGCCTGTCATCTTCTTGAGCGGCGTCTTCTGGAGGTCGGGCTTGGAGACAAGGACGTCGCTGAACTGACGAAAAAAGAACTCCCGGGCGGCAGCAGGTGTGGTCATGGCTGAAACAGGTATATCTGCACACCTGTTGAGGTGTGTCACAGCGAGGATGGGCTTTGGGAACTCGGATGAGACGATGGCCAAGTCCTGACAATGGCCACATGACAAGAGAGGGGTTTGGATGCCCTCGTGGACGTGGACTGTGGCAAGGCAAGACTTGGGACCGATCTGTAGTGTTGCCTTGAAGCAACCCAAAGGTGGAGACATCGGGGACCCGTCCGCTGTGAGCACGTCGTTCATGGCTGTGGGTGACAGGCTACTCCTGGGGATGTTGAGGGCGTCCAGGTGTGTTGGTCCAATCACTGTGATGTCCGCGCCCGTGTCAGGTATCATCAGGAGGTTGGAAGAGTTGGTACCGTAGGACAGACGAACATTGACGGGCTTGGGGGACCTGTCACTCGAGGCATCATCCACGCGTCGGCATCCTTTGTTGTTCTTGGGAGACGGTGGTGTGGACGTTCTGTTGGGCTGTGAAGAGACGTTTTGACCTGAAGATGGAGGCTTCTTGGTGGACCTGCAACACTTGGCGAAGTGTCCTTGCTTGTTGTAAGCGTTGCATGAGACCTTGTTGGCAGGACATCGAGTTGTGCGGGGCCAATGGCCTTGAAACCCGCAGTTTCGACATTTACTATCAGCCGCAGGGCACTTTCCTGGACCGTGCTGGCGCTGACAGTTTCTGCAGGATTCGGGAGAAGAAACTGGTGACTGTGACTGGGGCTGTGGAGAGGACACCGTCTGCATCTGGCGTTGATTCCTCTTGTAGGTGGAGACGGCGTGAACTTGAGATGGCGATGAGTGTATAGCTGAGGCAGCCTCTCTTGTGGCCTCATACGACCTGCAACAGGTGACGAAGTCGGTGAGGGAAGAGGCGGCGTCGAGGGTGAGGAGTTTCTGAAGCAGGTCCTCGTCACGTACACCCATCAGCAAGCTCATCTTGAGCTGGATCTCAGCACAGGTTACAGGATCGCCTGTACATAGGTCCACCTCGGTTGCTAGGTCCTTAAGTCGTGCATAGAAGTCTGAGAATGATTCCCCAGAAGCTTGTTTGCAGGATAGCAGTTCCCTACGACGCAAAGCTTCATTGCGGAGGCCACGGAAATGACTCTGCAAGGCGTTTAAAACCTCTGTCACTGACCTGGGGGAGTCAGGGGGGATGGCTAGCGTGTGCTCTAGGAGGCGTTGAACATCGAGGGAAATGCACGATCTTAATTGGATGAGTTGTTTATGAGGGGGCATTCGGTTGAGGTCAGACATAACAGCAAAGTCTTCGAAACGACGTCGCCATTGACGGTATACTTGATATGTTGCATCAGATTGAAGAGGTGGGGGGCTGGGAACTGAAGACTTGCTGTGCAGGGGTGTACTCGAGACGGCAGGCGGTGGAGGAGGCACGGAGAGGTCGACGAGAGTTGAGACTGGAACAGGTGGTTGAGAAGACACTGAGGCATACCTAGGGGAGATAGGTGACGTGTGAGGAGGCGTTGTCTGAAGGATAGATGAAGAGGCTGAAGCTGGCGAATTGGTTGTGGCAGCTGGTGAAGTCGTCCTCGTTGCCAGCAATTCCAATAGTTCCAGGAATTTGCGGTTATCAGCTTGGTGTTGTTGTTGAAGTTGAAGACGGTAAGCTGATTCCTCTGACTGTCTTGACAATTCCTCTTGATGTCGTTTTTCCTCCTCTAGTTGACGTCTTTGGGCTTCCTTCTCTTGGGAAACTTGTAGGAAGTGAATTAACTGACGTATATCCTGGCTCCCATCCTTTGAATTTGGCGCGCCCGGCGTGTGAGGCGTCGTCTTCCTCATAATCCTCATATAAATTTCCCAGCAAATCGTCGTGGTCAGACATCTCGTGTTTGGTATGGTTGCGATGGGAAAGACAAGGAGAATAAGGTGAAGTGCTATGTTTTCGTCAATGTACTTGCCTAAGTGCAGGAACTGGCGGGCAAGTAAAAGAGTATTGACTGTAATATTTGTGAAGTGAGAGGAGGCGGCTGGCGGCGGTGATACTGGCAGTCTCTGTATTCCTCCGCGCCCGGGCCAGATGTCGGTGATGACTCGGTCGAAGGGGGGCAGTGGCTTGCAGGCCGTCGAAGACGGAGGATGTATGCCTAAGGTGCTCTCTTGAAAACTGGGCTAAAAGGGTTTCTGCTACCTGTAGGGCCCCAGAAACATAGCAAAACAGACATGAAAGGCACTGCACTTCACTTAGGGCACTTCACAAGGTCACAAAGCACTTTAAATCCAGGGGCACTGTGGAGTATATCTTCTGGGCGGGAAACAGACGAGGCCGGCTCTTGCAACTTGTCAACTGTCGTGTTGGAGCTACTCAACTGCGCCATGTGGTGGGATGAAATCCTAGACAAGGTTCTTCAAACTCCAATAGCACGAGCAGTAGATATATTCAATAAGTGGTACAAGACTTGGCAGGATAACCAACCGGTACAGGAACAGGAGCCAGCACAAGGAACTCCTCGTCGTAGGCAGGCCGAAGCCGATCTGAGGGAAGTTAACTAGCTAGGCAAGGAGAGTTGCTAGACATTACTAGGACAATAAATGAGGTCTTCTAGTTACTTGACTAGCGCGGTACAGACATAGTACATCGGGACATAGTAAGTGAACATAGGCATTAGACATAAGCATAGATATCAGACATGCTATAATAATATGTAGTAATACAGACATGTGAATAAATGGTACAATGAATGGTAACAGAGTCTTGGCGTCAGGCGTGTTCACATATCTTGGTATTTACATATCTATACAATGGGTCACAAAGCATATGGGCCTAGACATATATTATATTGGGTAAGAGTAGCAAAACCCAATTGTAGTTCCTGCTTTTATTTAAAAAATAGTATTGTTTCTATAATTCCTGGGTGTAGATCAAACTGTTTGATGTAAGATTATGAGTGTGACTGCTATGAGTAGTGACCCATCGAGGGAGAACGGAATAGGTACGTCGCCCTCCCTCGAGGGAAGACGGAGCCATCCACGACGGCTCTCAAATAACGTCTTCCTCTTGTCAAGGATATCAAACTACTGCCCGCTTTGGGTGGCCAGAAAGCCGGCTACTTAATGCCTGAACTCAGCATAATATGATGCAGCTTCCAGTGGGCACACCCTATCACGTGCACTGAACATGTCACCTCATAGCAAGTGGAAAGTTACAGGGGATGAATCCGTATATAAATCAAATGTAATTAACCCATTTATATAATTCTTCTGTTTATGAAACAAGGGCCATTACTTAAAGAAGGTAAGGAAGGTAGGGAAGGAAGAGAAGGTAGAGAAGGTAGGGAAGGTAGTGAAGGTAGAGAAGGTAGAGAAGGTAGAGAAGGTAGAGAAGGTGGGGAAAGTAGCAAGCCCCATATCCTACAATACTACAAACAGCATCAAATTCCTTCAATATTTCCACCAGCAACACTCAATGATCTCCAACCAAACGTACTGAAAGGGAATAGTTACTTAGGAAAACACAGAGAGAGTTTATGTGCAGCAGATTCATGAGGGAAACCAGGGCACACACACACACACACACACACACACACACACACACACACACACACACACACACACACACACACACACACACACACCCACACACCAAGCCTCCTGTACATTGAGTCAACAGGCCAACACCATCTTAGTAAACAATGGTGCTGATGGTGGCAAGGCCTTGTGTCTGAATAATGGAGTGAGTGTACAGAGAGAGAGAGAGAGAGAGAGAGAGAGGGAGGGGGGTCGGGGTGTGGCATCTCAGTCATAGCGGACATAAAGGACTCGTTAAGAAGCTTACCAAACATGTAATATTTTCCTACTAAAAAGGTTTCTACATTTCAGTCTCTTTGATCTGACACAAATATTCTATAAAGTCCGAATTATTGTCAGTTTTTTCCGAGTTACGTAAAATGAGCAACTGTATACTTGAGCAACTGTATACTTGAGCAACTGTATACTTGAGCAACTGTATACTTGAGCAACTGTATACTTGAGCAACTGTATACTTCAATAGTTATGTATTAACGCGGATCATTGTGTATATTCATCCATTATCATAAGTGTTTGCGTCATGCTTCAATCACATTGTCTTGACTCTTGAGGCTATGAACACACTCTGGTAATTAAAAAATTCACTTACAACCACCTGTGTGTCTGCTGTCTGTCTGTCTGTCTGTCTGTCTGTCTGTCTGTCTGTCTGTCTGTGTGTCTGTCTGTCTGTCATCTACCGTCCCTACCGCTGTCTTATTCATCACAGTAAAACCTCTATATAATAATAATAATAATAATAATAATAATAATAATAATAATAATAATAATAATAATAATAATAATAATAATAATAATAATAATAATAATAATACATGATTCATATCAGTTAACTAATTTCCTTCAAATTAAAAAAAAATTACCAAGAAACAAACAAATAAACATAATAATTATATGGTAATTAGAGAATATGAAGACAGGTGTGACGGTTAGTGCCCAGGGAGCGATGGTCATTAAGGATAGCGACAGGTGCGACAGGTGCGACAGGTGCGGACTAACTAGGGACCCTCCTGGACCTGTCGTGTATAAGCAGTAGTAATTGGTGTTTTCCTCCTCACCACTAATAACATCTCTTATAATAATGACTATGGTACAGGTTAGGTTAGCTTAGGTTAGGTTAGGTCAGGTTAGGTTAGGTT
>NW_024756779.1:0-5453 GCF_018991925.1 Homarus americanus | reverse complement strand
TTATTGAAAAAGTTCTGCAGCCCGAAGGCTGAAAATATACAATGGGCATAAATGACTTATTACATACATTGGTGGTTTAACAAAAGCCTTCATTAGAGAAAGGTGAAGGAACATACAGTGAACATACAGATTAATGTAGGTGTTGAACAGCAAACACGTAGTGTAGTAACTCCCTCCCAGATGGTGTTAGGAGGGACCTCACGTGGTGTAGTAGTTCCCTCACAGATGGTGTTATGAGGGGCCCCACGTGGTGTAGTAATTCCCTCACAGATGGTGTTAAGGAGGGCCTCACGGGTGTAGTAATTCTCACAGATGGTGTTATGAGGGCCTCACGTGGTGTAATAATTCTCACAGATGGTGTTATGAGGGGCCCCTCACGTGGTGTAGTAATCCCCCACAGATGGTGTTATGAGGGGCCCCCTACGGTGTAGTACCTCACAGATGGTAAGCAGGAGGGCCTCACGTGGTAGTGCACTCCTCACAGATGGTGTTATGAGGGCCCCACGTGGTGTGTGTAGTAATTCCCTCACAGATGGTGTTATGAGGGGCCTCACGTGGTGTAGTAATTCCCTCACAGATGGTGTTATGAGGGGCCTCACGTGGTGTAGTAATTCCCTCAAAGATGGTGTTATATGAGTGAGGTGTGGTTCCAGGCCTTCCTATCGTAGACGGATTAACACATCGCTGGTAGTTGGGTCGGGCCGTTATCATTGGGTACCTGGGACCTCACTGTGTGAAAGGTCAACTTGGGTACCACTGTTACTGTTGAGTTGTTCTCACTGACTTAAGCACTGTTCACCACTGTTCACCTCTGTTTAACACTGGTTCCATTTCTTTCCTAAATTAAATAGTAACTTCTGGCGTGAACTTGTTGATATTCCGGTGGGGAGGAGGGTTCAGGGGAGGGAGTTGGTATGGGCCAACATAACAGTTGACCTGGCTGCTCCGAGAGGAGCGCCAGGTACGTCTTGACCCTTCGGTGGTCAAGGATGTGTGTGTGTGTGTGTGTGTGTGTGTGTGTGTGTGTGTGTGTGTGTGTGTGTGTGTGTGTGTGTGTGTGTGTGTGTGTGTGTGTGTGTGTGTGTGTGTGTGTGTGTGTGTGTGTGTGTGTGTGTGTGTGTGTGTGTGTGTGTGTGTGTGTGTGTGTGTGTGTGTGTGTGTGTGTGTGTGTGTGTGTGTGTGTGTGTGTGTGTGTGTGTGTGTGTGTGTGTGTGTGTGTGTGTGTGTGTGTGTGTGTGTGTGTGTGTGTGTGTGTGTGTGTGTGTGTGTGTGTGTGTGTGTGTGTTAATAATAATAATAATAATTGACGGTTTATTGAAAAAGTTCTGCAGCCCGAAGGCTGAAAATATACATTGGACATAAATGACTTATTATATACATTGGTGGTTTAACAAAAGCCTTCATTAGAGAAAGGTAAAGGAACATACAGTGAACATAGAGATTAATGTAGGTGTTGAACAGCAAAAACGTAGTGCAGTAACTCCCTCCCAGATGGTGTTAGGAGGGACCTCACGTGGTGTAGTAGTTCCCTCACAGATGGTGTTATGAGGGGCCTCACGTGGTGTAGTAATTCCCTCACAGATGGTGTTATGAGGCCCCACGTGGTGTAGTGCACCTCATGATGGTGTTATGAGGGGCCTCACGTGGTGTAACAATTCCCCACAGATGGTGTTATGAGGGGCCCTGGGCCGTGGTGTAGTAATTCCTCACAGATGGTGTTATGAGGGGCCTCACGTGGTGTGTAGTAATTCTCACAGATGGTGTGTTGCAGGGCTCACGTGGTGTAATTTCACAGATGGTGTTATGAGGGGCCTCACGTGGTGTAGTAATTCCCTCACAGATGGTGTTATGAGGGGCCTCACGTGGTGTAGTAACTCCTTCACATATGGTGTTATGAGGGGCCTCACGTGGTGTAGTAATTCCCTCACAGATGGTGTTATATGAGTGAGGTGTGGTTCCAGGCCTTCCTATCGTAGACGGATTAACACATCGCTGGTGGTTGGGTCTCATGGGCCGTTATCACTGGGTACCTGGGACCTCACTGTGTGAAAGGTCAACTTGGGTACTACTGTTACTGTTGAGTTGTTCTCACTGACTTAAGCACTGTTCACCACTGTTCACCTCTGTTTAACACTGGTTCCATTTCTTTCCTAAATGAAATAGTAACTTCTGGCGTGAACTTGTTGATATTCCGGTGGGGAGGAGGGTTCAGGGGAGGGAGTTGGTATGGGCCAACATAATAGTTGACCTGGCTGCTCCGAGAGGAGCGCCAGGTACGTCTTGACCCTTCGTATGTGTATATATATATATATATATATATATATATATATATATATATATATATATATATATATATATATATATATATATATATATATATATATATATATATATATATATATATATATATATATATATATATATATATATATATATATATATATATATATATATATATATATATATATATATATATATATATATATATATATATATATATATATATACACACACACAGTATTATTTCCCGCCTAACGCGTTTCACTTAACGTTTTATCATATAATGCCGGTGCCTCGCCAGAGCTGAACTTTCACTTAACACGGATTTTTTTCCACATATACGCGGTGAGTGTCCGGCTCGAGACGCTATTTTTAGATTTGCCCCACCCGCCACCCTGCCTGACTGCCTGTTTTAGCTCATAAAATTCATACAAATTACCCGGCCAGAATATAATTTACATTGCTGGAATTCTTATAATTTGGTGATCATTTTGAATATAAACATCATATTTTTGCATTAGCCATACAAATTTTAGATAAAAATTTTTCTCAAATTAACTATGTTATCTTTTGTGCAAAATATATGACATTTATATTCAAAATATTCCTGGTCTTACAAGGAATCCAGCAATGTCAATTATATTATCCTAACTTTAGTTTGAGGTATTATTTATTAAAATTTAGTGGTTATCCCACACATCTCCTTGGGACGGTTGGTGGGGGTGGGGGGGAGGGAGGGACCGACCGACCATCTGTTACCCAGTGAAGAATTATTTTTTTTTTAACTGAAGATATTTATTTTAGCTCATAAAATTCATACAAATTATCCGGTCTGAATATAATTTACATTGCTGGAATTCTTATAATTTGATGATCATTTTGAATATAAACATCATATTTTTGCATTAGACATACAAATTTTAGATAAAAATTTTTCTCAAATTAACTATGTTATCTTTTGTGCAAAATATATGACATTTATATTCAAAATATTCCTGATCTTACAAGGAATCCAGCAATGTCAATTATATTATCCTAACTTTAATCTGAGGTATTATTTAATACTAAATGTTAAAAACCCTGGAAGGGAGGATTGGTGGGGGGTGGGGGGGAGGGTTGGGACTGACCGCGCCATTGGAAGAGGGGGGGAGGCAAGGTGGGGTACTTTGATTGACAGATAGTGTTGTGAAGATTATTTTTTTTTTTATTAACTGAAGATATTTGTTTTAGCTCATAAAATTCATACAAATTACCCGGTCTGAATATAATTTACATTGCTGGAATTCTTATAATTTGATGATCATTTTGAATATAAACATCATATATTTTGCATTAGACATACAAATTTTAGATAAAAATTTGTCTCAGAGTAACTATGTTATCTTTTGTGCAAAATATATGACATTTATATTCAAAATATTCCTGGTCTTACAAGGAATCCAGCAATGTCAATTGTATTATCCTAACTTTAGTTTGAGGTATTATTTATTAAAATTTAGTGGTTTTCCCCCAAAAATTTCTCTGAGAGGGAAGAGCCAGCGAGTGTAGTGTGAGAGAGGGAGGGAGTTGAGTCCATTATTTGAATGGACATTAACTTGGCGACTGTATTTCTCTTAAGTATTAATTTTGTGCATGTACCATCATAAAATTAAGATGTTATTTTTACTACAACATAGGTATGTGCCTTCAAAAAGTGGAGTTTGGGGGTCAGGCCGGTTTCTATTGGAATTAATCCCATATGTTCTGTTGTTCACTTAACGCAGGACCCTCTGGGTTCAATTGACCGCGTTAAGTGGGGTACAACTGTATATATATATGTATGTATATATATGTATATATATATATATATATATATATATATATATATATATATATATATATATATATATATATATATATATATATATATATATATATATATATATACCTCTCTAGTCCGGCAACCTCGGGACCTGACCGGTGCCGGACCATGGAAATTGCAGGACCATGGAAATTCACCCTTTTCCTGGATAGATAGTGACTTGTGCTTATGCCTGGAAGCACTAGCACCACTTTCTCTGCGTCATGGTCTCTTTGAAGACATATTGAAGGGTTAAATGTCGTATAGTAGCTTCTCAAATTTCGCGAGTTTTTAATTCTTAGCGTATTTTATTGGAACACACAAAAAAATAAATAAATAAAAATTTTGACGGTGGAAACTTGAATTTCGACGGGTTTGAATGGCCCGCCAACGTGCAGACGACGTGCATAATCGTGTAAACAGCGTCATTTCTCTTATGTACAAAAGATTCATTATTGTTTATTACTGAATGTCTTTTTTATTGAATTAATGTTTATGTGTGCAAAATGAGCAATATAATTCATTAATAATACGTAGAAAATTAAAACACATGAGGAAATGACACAGCATTGTTTTCCTTGATTACAAAACCAGTGACTGACTGGTTCTACATATAAAACTGAAGAAAATAAGACCTTGGTTGTAGCTGTAGTAAAATTAATATGGTTGTTTTAAGTAATGTTATTTAATGTTAATAAATGGAACAATAGAAGTAGCTAACGATAATGGTAAAGAAAAAGAGAGATCGCATATGTAAGTCTTTATGCGCTTGCCACATAAGCTTTACTCTCTGTTAGGTGTTCTGGGTAATAAGTTCTATATACAGGAGAGAACACAAACACCTGTATAGTTTTGTAGGTTCGGTTTACTGGATAAGAGTATGTACACAGAGGGGGGGTAGCACTCCTCAGCTAGGCTCCTGGTCAACTGCTATAGACGACGTATGGCAAGTGATACATTAGCAGCTTCCATACGTCGCCAGGCACATTAATTAAGCGTGCGGGATATGGTAATTACATTGCCACACGCTGCTAGCTAGGCTGAATAAATAATACAAATGGAGCACATACATAATATACATACATAATATATAATCCAGCATACATAATATACACACACCTCCCTCCCCCCTATACGCTCATAGCAAAGTCTTGAGCGGACCTTTTCTTTTGGATCCGTTCTGAGCATCGAGGGACTTCATCACTGGGAAGGGTATGGGACTCAACACTGGTGGCGGGGCCAGCAGAAGGCATCGTTACGGGGCGGAGAAAACGGCGGTTCCTCCACCACACACGACCACTGGGTAACCGCACCTGGTAGTCCCGTGACCTAC
>NW_024756778.1:0-15930 GCF_018991925.1 Homarus americanus | reverse complement strand
TCTGTAATTTTCTCTCTCTGTCTCTTGTTCTCTACTAATGTCTCTTTCTTTCTCTCACTCTCTTTGTCTGTCTTTCTTCTGTTTGTTTACCCTAAGTAGAAGTGACAGTGCCCGCGTCTACTTGGATCAACCTCCGCGTAATGGTTGGCAAGCGACCTCCAGGATGACTCACGTATGTGAAAGAAACCTTAGAGATGAGAGGAACATGAAGTGTACAGATACCGGGACGAGTGCCAAACTGACCGAGCAAGGTAGACAGACCTTAGATCTACCAGACGTCAAGAGAAGAATATGAGAAAGAGACTGGTCGGGCGTCACACTTTACTACACCCAAGAGACACAGCATGGGTGTGACATCCAAGTGGGCGGGTTTTATTTGTCACAGTGTGTTACGGAAGAGTGACACCCTGAGATCTTGCGACCTATACCCAGTGCCAAATATTGTTATGTAATGCCAGGCGTTTTGTGAGTTCGTTTGTGTTTACAGACACTAACACGCAACTACACATAAAGGTGGAATAACCTCAATTTGATGTTAAATTCTAAAGAATATTTTATCTTTAAGTTTAGTAAGTTAATAATAGTAAACACTTGTATATATGTCTTTAGGTATATTAACTAATTGGCAATATTCTTAGATTATTATCTTGCAGTATTAATAAATTGATTCGTAGAGTAACATCAGAATTCAGTGGAACAAGACTTATCCAAATAGCTTTACTGCTCTGGCTATTCTCCCATTCCACAAGATATGAATTGGCAGTACTTCAGGCCTGGCCAATTAGACAGCTCCTACTGCTCGTCCATTGTCCCGCTGTATCAACAATGATAGCCAGGCCCAATTGTCGTACAGGTTATAGTGCCAGGTGTCGCTGCCGGACGTGTAACGCACATACACACTCTCCATTTTGCCATGCAGGTAATTCCCTTAGAAATTAATATTTTAATTTGCATCTTGTGTTTGAGTAATATGTAACATAGCTCGAATTATCTATTACATGTAACTTAAAAATAAATGTTACATTCCTCCCGAGATGAATTTTGTGTCAAGTTGACAATTCCAATGTCAATATTTATTTTATCTTTTTGTTCTTGATTTTAGGAGCGAAATTTCTGGGTCATATGTGATAACTGCCCCAAATACTTTCACTCAGTTTTATTTTATACTGATCATTCACTTTTCTAATTACGATAATTCATATCCTTTTTATTTTATCAACTACACGTTTCTGGTGCAGATTAGCATCATCTTTGACATAAACATTATCTACTTCCTTTACTTTACCACTTGACTGAATGAAGGTGGTGGCGCTGGTTTCCTCTCAGAATCCATGGTAACGCTGTTTAATTTCCTCGGCTGCTGG
Organism: Homarus americanus; assembly: GCF_018991925.1. NCBI lineage: Eukaryota > Metazoa > Arthropoda > Malacostraca > Decapoda > Nephropidae > Homarus > Homarus americanus. The sequence goes on along the minus strand of NW_024756778.1, from coordinate 14,566 downwards.
CCAGTCCATGACAAACTTTAGCTAGTGTAGGTGGTCTCCTCTGGGAGCACCTGACTGGAATCATTGTTGCGTATCTCTTTGATATGCAGATCCCTATCAGGTATAGCTAACGCTCCATACAGATGTATCTATTGACGCAACCGCTCCCACACTGCATCACCATAACCTCTTGATCATTCCAGAGCAATTGCACGCTAGTCAACAACCTTCACAACTCTCACACAACCAGAAAAATACAAATACACCTACACTAGAGTTACACAACTTTCAAGGTGCAGATATTTTTTCTTTTTTTGCAAGCAGAGAGCTCGCGTCGAGTGAAAGTAAACAAGTTCCTGTATGTTAGTTGATACGAATTTGCACAGTGAGTTATAGCAGAGGCGACCCCAAGGCTAAGATTGTCGTCCAAGTCAAACACACCTAAACCAACATCCCATTTACACCCTTTACCCCTCTCCCCCCCACCACCCCTCCTCTCCTCCCTTGACGCCTGCCGGTGGAAATAGGGAAGGGAGTGATGAAGGCTAGGGGACAAGAGGGGGGAGGGGGAAGAGGAAAAGGAGAGGAGAAAAAGGAAGGCAACTGGGAAACGATGGGAGGATGTGAAGGACAGAAGAAGGGAGAAAACGAGAGTTGGAGTTAAAGTTACAGGATGGAGAGGAGAGAAAAGTGAAGCCTAGGAGGAGAGGGAGAGAGAGAAGAGGGTAGGGAAGTGGATGCAATAACATAAGGGAGGAAGAGGAGCGAGGAGAGGAGGAAGAGAGGTAGAAAGGAAAGGGACACGGCAAACGGAGGGAAGGTAATGTTGACGGTAGCCTTTGAACTCGTGTTAAGCTTGTATCTTCAGGCACTAAAAACGTATCTTCATATGTTCCTGTGTTATTCTCCCCCCTACCCCCCCCTCCCATGTAAAGACAAATGTAAACACGCAGCAACACGAGTCTCTTTTCAGCTACGGCATTAATTTTGCTGATAAAATGGTGAAGAGATTTTTAGTTATGAAATATTCTCAGTGTAGTATTGTTGCTATTGAAGCAATCAGATGTGTCAGCTTGAGTTAACCAGCTAGATTAGGTAACAAAGGATAGATAAAAGGATATTTTAAATATGTGTGTGTGTGTGTGTGTGTGTGTGTGTGTGTGTGTGTGTGTGTGTGTGTGTGTGTGTGTAAATTAGAGATCTCTAAAAATCGACCGACGCTTTTTTCCATTTAGAGATATCATTTTTTTTCTTAGGTCACGTAATCATATATGTCAGCTCAAACTTATATAACTATATCACATGATTTATACCGACGGATCTGATTGGACGATTACTACAATTATCCGGATGGCATTTTTGCGACTCGGAAGTAGGTCGTAATTCATGGACGCTGATTGGCTCTTGTTGTGTATGTCACTCGTCGCTGGTTACACGTAACTGTGAGCTTAATGTTGTATAGTTTCGGTATATAGTAGTTAGTAGAGAGAGACGGTATTTCAGGAAACATCTCTGGATGAACTAGTAATCGAATCGAAATCCTTCGTGAATGATATGCAAAACTGTTTTCACTTTTTATCCATCTCTTCAGTCAATTATGATTTTGAGGAACTGTCATCAGTCGTGGTGTGTGTGTGTGTGTGTGTGTGTGTGTGTGTGTGTGTGTGTGTGTGTGTGTGTGTGTGTGTGCATCGACTTGCAATTTGATAAGTACCATCGTTACTCTCACACATGTCAAGAACACTATTTTCTGCTATATCAATTTAATATTTGAATTTCTGTTCCTTTACTAACTATATCATGAGCGCCATCTTTATATACCTCATGGGATGGGCAAGAGATAAGTAATTTTCTCCTGGAAATTTGGTCCCTCTATACAAGATTTCCTTTACCTTTTACCCTCAGTTTTCTCTCGGATTTCACTTACCATTTTCCTAATTTTTTCTTGCCACCCCCCTGCGTATGGCTTTGAATCCTACCCATGGTGACTTTCAGAGCTCCTTACTTCTGGTTCAGTTTTCTTCGCTTCAGGCTTCAGTGCTTCACTCCTTCAACCTCCAGCATTCCCCGCTTTGGGTGCCCGCACTTTTCGTCTCCTGTGCTGGCCACTGATGGCTTTGATGCCTTCCAATATTCGTCCTTCAGGATCTATTATTTTTGGGATAAGTTATGGCCTGATTTTGACTTTCAAGAATCTCCATTTTCAATCACCATTACTTGTCAATATTCACATTTTCTTGTTCCGGTGTATTTGTTTTTTATGTTGTTATTTTTGTTGAGTCCCGCCTCCGACATATAACTTTTCTACTTTTGTCTTTCAGTATTTCTTCTTTCTACTTGCTGCCTACTCTTGTTTTATCTTTCAGTGTTCCACGATTTCAACTTCCAAAACCGCCAATATATAACTTCCAGTACTTCAATCTTTCCAGCAACCCTCCCAACACACGTTCCTATCTGCCTGCATCCTTTCGACGCCTTTCTCTTCTAGTTTCCAGATTCCTTTACGACTGTTTTAGTTTTCTGTCCTCGCTTCTTTCTTCATGGCTTCCGGAACTACGTTGTAAGATTTGTTAATGATAAAATAGTTTGCGTCTCCTTCGTCGTTGATATCGTGTTTTCAACTCACTGTCGACACAACCACCATCATTTAACACGTAGCTATACTTCCTCTGAAAGAATAAAATCCGCCACCTGTTTGTATGTATATAAAGTAGTCAGGTCACTACAAGGTTTTTTTAACGCCTTTGAACAAAAACCTCAAGTGTCGCAAGAACTATATTTGTTAGGTATTTAGAGTAAATTATTCTGTAAAGGAAAGTATTAGAAGTTTTTTTTTACAATATTATTTATAATTTACGTCTTGTCAGGTTCCATGAACACCTTCGTCAATTGTCACATCGAGCATCTAACTGGTTATGATAAGTTCACTAAATTAAATCGTACGCCAATTTTTCTTTCAGTTTTAATGCAATAAAGAGTAAAGTGTAACAATATTATTATAATTTGATGCTCACAAATTACAAATACAAGCATGACCCTGAATCACCAGGAGGCAGAGATGGGACCTTATCACATTTTATCAAGCGTTCGAACGTCAATTATCAGTTTAATTATGAATCACTGTTACTTCATATGTATTTTATAATTTTTCCTACATTTACTTTATTAACGTTAAGTATCTCTTCAAGCACTTTGTGTATAAACCAGTTGGATGAAAATATAAAAATATCACTAATGCTTCGGTTTGTATTGATGTTATCATCGTTCCAGAACAGACACACAAAGTAACTTTAATTTTCATACATATAATGGTGCGCTCTAGTCACAGATCCTTGCTGACCTAAGGTTCATTTTACGCTACTGCCACACTACGCCTGGTCTTATGTTAAAGGAATGACTCTCTCTTCACATGCATAATAACAGGAAAGTCTCAAGCAATGCCAGTTCCAATAATGGCGAAAAGACAATAACGAATATAAGTTTCAATGTGAATTATTGTATTATGAACCTAAAGATAATTGGTGATTATATACATAAAGACTTTTAATTAAAGGCCTTGAAAGCAACGGCGCCTGGCCATGGTCGTGTATATCACTCAACAATCGACCACTTTATCAACTCACTCAGCCCATGACGAAGCAACATCAGGAAACAGGACCATTCCCACGGCAGTTTTGGCTCGACACTTTGTAATATCCACTAACGGAGAGCGCTGCCGCCTCTCCTTGCTAGTCTGCTAGTTGGCTGGCTGAGGGGCTCTTGCTAGATCACTGACTGCCTCCTATTTGCTTGCTCTGCTTTCTTGATCCTGTTAATTGGTTGCCGCGGTGGACGTGATCCTGCTGGTCGGCGGCTGTACTTGCTAGTTCCTGCTAACTGACTGTTATGTCTGTTAAACCAATAATTAGTTATGAGCAACGTGCAAACTCATCCTCTAATGGGTTATACTGCACTACTTTATATTATTATAACTTACTGTATAAATCAGATTATATCATTCTGATCTAGACTAAATATAGCCTCTCTTAGGTAGGGTATATTGGGGTGCCGTGGCTGAGTGGATGCAGTGTTTTTTTTTTTCCTGTCTTGAGGGTCACTTGTTTGAGTCCGGGATATCCTCAGACCACCCAGCTGTGATAACTTATTGATTTGTTTATACACAAAGTTGTGATTAGAGATACAAGCTGCAACTCAGCCCTCTACTCCATCGAATACACAGAATCTTTTAAAAACGAAATTTAATGAAGATTTTCTCCCTCTGACCTATCTCTTATGTGTCGTTTTCATGGTAAATAAAATCGGATTATACACCAACGATTTATCTCATATGTTTTCTTTTCAAGCAAAATATAATGAAAGTTGTGGCTTTAATCCTCGAGGCCATGGAGGTGTCACGTGTGGCAGTGTGAGTGTTCATGATCTAGTGAGGGTCATTTCGTTTAGCTCCTTCCATTTAGTCGCAAAGTTGAAAGTTCAATATAAGTGATATTTAAAGAGGAGACCAAGAGTGGGAATGTTTTAATTGTGTTTGTATTGTTGGCACTGGAGGCTCGCGCTTTTCATAAATCCCTTTTATTGTTCACTAAATAATTTTTTGTTTATGTAAAATTCTGAAATTTAATGGATCATGAAGGTTGAATTTGTAATATACTATTGTGCAATGTATATATATAAATGGCACTTCAAATGGTAGGCCATAATATTAATCTCTCAAAAGACTACACCATCATTAATAGTGTTTTTGTTTTGTTTTAACATTGGGGATACTTATTAATATCCTAAAGTATATTTCACTGTTTGGTTGTTGTTCCGGTGGAGTCAGGTATAAGCAGTATTTGTTAGGTTACCTTAGGATATATTACATATTTTGGGGGGAAATGTTCGCACCTGATCAGTCTTACAATACATTTGACTTGCTCAGGCTGCCAATAGTAAGGGATCACAACTACCACCTCTCTCGTGTTACGGCATTACGGTTACTAAAAATTAACCCGAATATACTGACTGCTATTCGAATTTCACGAATCTATTTGCCGTGTTATTTAAAAGAAACCCGGTGTTCGGGATTATTCTTTGGCCTTACCTCCCTGAATGTTTAAAAAAATGGCCGTATGTCACATCTCTAAATCTTTGGCCTCAGTAACAACATAAAGTTACTTCCTGTCCACTGGGAGCGAGCAACCATATACTGTATTACATAACATGACAACATTTACTTCAAGTGGAAAGACATAGCAAATAATTTCCAACCTTTCCCTCTATCTTACTCTTTCCTTCTTTCTCTACACACACTCTCCTCCACTCAACAGACTGATAATAAAAACGCCTTTCCTTCTTGCTTTCTTTCTTTCTCTTCGTGGTTTTCGAAGAACGGTTTCTTTCCCTCTCTCACAACGTCCACTCCTTACTTTACGATCAAAACACTCTAACATTCAGGAAGCCCTTCACTCCACCTCCTCCCCCTCTCTCTCTCTACAGTATATATATCTTGCATTATCAACAGGCAGGCTTTCAACCTGCACATTGCCTGGGATTTCCTTGTGTGAAAAATAAGTGTCATCTCGAGTCTCCTTTACACCCACACTCTCAGCTTGCTACATCCATCAATGGCTGAGTTAAGTCTTCAGTCAGGCAGCCTCAGCCTCTCATCCCCGCACCGCACCAGTCAATCACCTTCCCTGGCCTTTCAGCAAAAATTCTTTCTTGACTTAGCGTGAATAGTGATAAGAAGATACGAAATATTGTTAAGAAACACAGAGATAAATAATTTTTATAACACATCAAATACTAATTTGGTTTTCTGGAAAGTTTTCAAAGTATTTTTCCTCTAGATTTCGAAATAATTATCCAGGGAATTATCGAGGTAATGTGTCCATAATTCTTAAGCGAGGTTGGTAACATATTGCAGTGATACAACGATAAGAATTGATATCGTTAATGTGTATGCATTTACAAATCCTCTTTTAGGTATACATAGAACAACTTTACATATATAGAAAAAAGGAAGACTAGAAAGTGAAGAATATATATATATATATATATATATATATATATATATATATATATATATATATATATATATATATATATATATATATATATATATATATATATATATATATATAATATTCAGAAATTTCAGAGTAAGTTCAAATGCCCCGCCATGAGTGATACTGAGCGTTCAAGGTCATCTGAGGGGAGGGAGCGCTGCCTGCTCGTAGCGAGAGACTGCGGAACTAGGCCTATATGATATTAAATGTAATTTACCGAATTAATAATGATGCGATTCATGAAGTTAAGGGACTATTATTGAATTTGAAATTATTATAGATCGTTTAGCAGTCTGAATAATGTTACGGGTGTCCCAAGGAGTTATTAGTTAGGCGGAAAATATATCACGTAGGCCCAAGCTAGCGCCTGGGGGAGACGCGACGCTGGCTAGGCCAGTCCCGGAGAGCATTCACACAGACAAGACGTTCCGCGCGTCCATCAGAAATAGTCACGTGGCCTAGTCACCTGTGCTGCGCTATTGCAGTATAACAAGTAAGTCTCATTCGATCTCAGACAGGGTTAGATAGGGCAGTGATAAAGTAAACTAGAGCTAACAGTGAGTTCATTTCAGGGTTTCCGTCAGAACACCTGGAGTTGACCGGAGTTGATTGGAGTTGACCGGAGTTGATTGGAGTTGACCGGAGTTGACTGGAGTTGACCGGAGTTGACTGCGAGAGATTGACTGCCGTTGATGATTGAGGGTGGCGATTGTCGCCATTGGACCGATCAGTGTAGGCCTGTCACTGTTTAGCGGGGTAGCAAAGGATCTCTTGAGTGAACGAGTGCTCCCGACAACTAAAACGACACGGGACCAGCATCAGCAGTGGGTGATCAGTTCTTACCACTCCGGTGCACAACCCCACATGTCCCGAGCAGCTAGTGAAACCCTCTTGCTAACGGGAAGCTAAAGTTTCTCTCAACTGTACAAGGTCTGATTGGCTCACTCCCTTCCGCTTTATGGACGCACTGGGAGTACACTGAGGCTATCTGAGTAAACTAATGGTCACACACTGAGACCGTGAGTCTAGGTCTCTAGGAGATACCTAGAGGAACATTTTCCCTCCCTTATTACGGGTGTAGTTAACACCATTCCTCAGACTGATATTATCTTGACGTGTGTAGTTTAATAGTTTCTAAATAATTTTGATAATATTGTTTTGAATGTTTGTGCCATTAAGTGGAACCAGAGTGATACTGTGATTTGATTCTTTTAATGCCTCTAATTGTTCTTCATAATTCTGATCTCAGGTATAACCTTGTTCCCCAGAGTAGTGGTTAAGTTAGGTTAGGAAGTGTACATCTGTTGGGGTGCTATAATTTTGTTGAAAGCCGTTAAGGCCTATTATTTGTGGAGTATTTAATTTCTTATTTTTTAGTACCATTTCTTAAGTGACTGAGATTATTTTGTGAAAGCCCTTAAGGCCTGTTCATGTGTGCAAACAACATTTCTTAATACTTCAAATTTATTGTTGCCTGTGTTTCTAATAATTTCTATGTCATGTATAACTTTTATTCCCCAGAGTAGTGTTTAAAGTTTAAGCTAAGAGGTGCGCATATTGGTGTACCATTATTTGATTGTGTTTGTAGTGTTGGAGGGAATATAAGTGTCTAAATTTTACAGTGTGTCTCATTCATCCCAGTCACAGACGCTATCCTTCCACGGGTCACGGACAGTTCATTTTGTGTAGTAGATTTAAGTGTTCTTGTGCTGGTTCGGGATTTTTCTCAAAGGGGCGCTTCCACTGCCATTACCATCTATTAATTTTTAATAAACCCCAAGTCAGGTGAGAAATTAAAGTCCAGTAAATTCCGACCGGTTACAAATGGTAGCAGAGCGTAGTTTTTAATGTCGTGACTGATAGTACTGTGGTTGGGATAATGAACGCCATCATGTGTTGGTTAGCAATGGTAGGGATTGAACTCGCACTGATGCTCATCCTTGTGCCCGGACTGAGTTGGTTAGGCTTGACAGTAGAGATGTGTATGAGGAGGAAGAGAGACGGCCGCGGGACATTGGTGCAGCTGAGAGAGGAGTTCGGAGACCGAAAGAGGGATTATCAAGCACAGGTAAACAGGTTCAAGTGGGAGTCTCAGGCACACATTCAACGGTTCAGGGAGGAAACAAGGGGTGAATGTCAGGCACACGTCCAGCAGTCAAGGAAGTGTGAGGTCCAAGTGGGAAATATAGGGGTACGTAAGTAGTTCAGAGAGGTTGATCGAGCCCTCCAGCTGAGAGACAAGACGAAGCCGACCGATTGCAGTTTAGGGTGCATGGTAATGAGAAAAGGCAGGTTGTAGGGGGTGAGTTGGAGGAGTTGTGAGTAGGGCAGAGGGGATTGGAGAGATGGTTAGGTCAGAGATGTGCGTTGAGTAGTGGTTGCTGTCATGAGCGGGATTGAGTTGCTGTCATGAGCGGGATTGAGAGTACGGTTGTAATGTCCAGGGCCTCACTAAGATGGACTGGTACATTGTCAGAGGGTTGGTCTGCCGGCATGAGGTTCGGAGACGTGGACTGAGTATTTTTTTGACACTGGTCCTCTTAGCTCAAGGGCCAGGCAAAAGGAGAGCATGTTTGTTTTGGACTGAGTATTGTTTTGACACTGGTTCCTCTTAGTTCAAGGGCCAGGCAAAGGAGAGCATGTTGGAGATGGACTGAGTATTTTTTTTTGACACTGGTTCCTCTTAGCTCAAGGGCCAGGCAAAAGGAGAGCATGCTTGTTTTGGACTGTGTATTTTTTTTGACACTGGTTCCTCTTAGTTCAAGGGCCAGGCCAAAGGAGAGCATGTTTGTTTTGGGCTGGTATTAATTTTGACATTGGTTCTCTAGTTAAGGGCCAGGCAAAAGGGGAGCGTGATGTTCTGGTTGGATTGAGTTGGGCTAGGAAGAAATGGAGTTGCTAGCTGCGAGTGGAATAGTACAGAGTTGAAGGTGGGTTTTAAGTTGTTCTCTCAGCACATGAGGGCAGTGCTGTCTTTTTTAGGGGGGTCGAGTGTTAGCGGGAGAGAAAAGGAGAGAAGAGAAGACGGGAATGCTGCATTTAGCAAAAGGGGTGAGGTGCAGTCCTTAGAACAAAATTTTAGGGGGGTCGTATGCATGTTTTCTCAGCACATGAGGACAGTGCTGTCTTTTTTTAGGGGGGTCGATTGTAATATTCAGAAATTTCAGAGTAAGTTCAAATGCCCCGCCATGAGTGATACTGAGCGTTCAAGGTCATCTGAGGGGAGGGAGCGCTGCCTGCTCGTAGCGAGAGATTGCGGAACTAGGCCTATATGATATTAAATATGATTTACCGAATTAATAATGATGCGATTCATGAAGTTAAGGGACTATTATTGAATTTGAAATTATTATAGATCGTTTAGCAGTCTGAATAATGTTACGGGTGTCCCAAGGAGTTATTAGTTAGGCGGAAAATATATCACGTAGGCCCAAGCTAGCGCCTTGGGGAGACGCGACGCTGGCTAGGCCCAGTCCCGGAGAGCATTCACACAGACAAGACGTTCCGCGCGTCCATCAGAAATAGTCACGTGGCCTAGTCACCTGTGCTGCGCTATTGCAGTATAACAAGTAAGTCTCATTCGATCTCAGACAGGGTTAGATAGGGCAGTGATAAAGTAAACTAGAGCTAACAGTGAGTTCATTTCAGGGTTTCCGTCAGAACCCACACTTGACTGGAGTTGACCGGAGTTGACTGCGAGAGATTGACTGCCGTTGATGATTGAGGGTGGCGATTGTCGCCATTGGACCGATCAGTGTAGGCCTGTCACTGTTTAGCGGGGTAGCAAAGGATCTCTTGAGTGAACGAGTGCTCCCGACAACTAAAACGACACGGGACCAGCATCAGCAGTGGGTGATCAGTTCTTACCACTCCGGTGCACAACCCCACATGTCCCGAGCAGCTAGTGAAACCCTCTTGCTAACGGGAAGCTAAAGTTTCTCTCAACTGTACAAGGTCTGATTGGCTCACTCCCTTCCGCTTTATGGACGCACTGGGAGTACACTGAGGCTATCTGAGTAAACTAATGGTCACACACTGAGACCGTGAGTCTAGGTCCCTAGGAGATACCTAGAGGAACATTTTCCCTCCCTTATTACGGGTGTAGTTAACACCATTCCTCAGACTGATATTATCTTGACGTGTGTAGTTTAATAGTTTCTAAATAATTTTGATAATATTGTTTTGAATGTTTGTGCCATAAAGTGGAACCAGAGTGATACTGTGATTTGATTCTTTTAATGCCTCTAATTGTTCTTCATAATTCTGATCTCAGGTATAACCTTGTTCCCCAGAGTAGTGGGTAGGTTAGGTTAGGAAGTGTACATCTGTTGGGGTGCTATAATTTTGTTGAGTGCCCTTAAGGCCTATTCATTGTAGAGTATTTAATTTCTTAAATTTTATTACCATTTCCTCAGTGACTGATATTATCTTGTTGAGTGCCCTTAAGGCCTATTCATTGTAGAGTATTTAATTCCTTAAATTTTATTACCATTTCCTCAGTGACTGATATTATCTTGCTGAAAGCCCTTAAGGCCTATTCATTGTGGAGTATTTAATTTCTTATTTTTTAGTACCATTTCCTAAGTGACTGATATTATTTTGGGAAAGCCTTAAGGCCTGTTCATATGTGCAAGCAACATTTCTTAATACTTCAAATTTATTGTTGCCTGTGTTCTAATAATTTCTATGTCATTTATAACTTTTATTCCCCAGAGTAGTGTTTTAAGTTTAAGTTAAGAGGTGCGCATATTGGTGTACCATTATTTGATTGTGTTTGTAGTGTTGGAGGGAATATAAGTGTCTAAATTTTACAGTGTGTCTCATTCATCCCAGTCACAGACGCTATCCTTCCACGGGTCATGGACAATTCATTTTGTTTAGTAAATTTAAGTGTTCTTGTGCTGGTTCGGGATTTCTCTCAAAGGGGCGCTTCCACTGCAATTACCATCTAATAATCTTTAATAAACCCCAAGTCTAGTGAGAAATTAAAGTCCAGCAAATTCCGACCGGTTACATATATATATATATATATATATATATATATATATATATATATATATATATATATATATATATATATATAATATATATATATATATATATATATATATATAAATATAAGTAAATCACTAGGTACACGTGATCTAGGTATATGCTGATAACCACAAGGAAAGAAGAAAACACGAAGTTCCCAAGCGCTTTCGTGTAATTCACATCTTCAGGGGTGAGTACAGACTAAAGAGAAGTACAAAACAAGGTGTATATATACAGAGGAGGGTGAGACCAGGTCCACAATGGTCAGGTATTAGGTAATGACCCTACTAATCTTTAAATAGCACCGCAACGGTCGGTAGTCAGGTCAGAGGGTAAGGTGACCCAACCTTCTCACCTGGTTACAAATCTTCTTAATTAAAAAATTGTCCAGTTTGTACATGCCATTACTCAAATTCATGTTGAATGCTTCGGTATGTTTAATGAGACTAGATTCTATGATGTTCCTAGTCTCATTAAACATATATAACCAGAGAATTTACTGTAAATTTTACAAGTATTTTTTACAGTGTAGAATGGATATCAATTCACTGGAGTCAGTGCAGCAAAGAATGACGAAAATGATTCCGGGACTTAGAAAGACGAAGAGTGCGGGGAGATATGAGAGAAGTATTTAACTGGGTGAAAGGAATATAAGAGAGATATAGATAAAGTTCCTATAATGTCCGAACAGGATAGGACTCGTAGCAACGGATTTAAGTTGGATAAGTTTAGGAGGGAGATAGGAAGGAACTATTTCACAAATAGGGTGGTAGACGAGTGGAACAAGCTACGAGAGAGATGTGCGGCCGCTCCGCTACAAGAGAGGTGTGCGGCCTCAACGCTACTAGAGAGGTGTGCGGCCGCTCCGCTACGAGAGGTGTGCGGCCTCAATGCTACGAGAGAGGTGTGCAGCCGCTCCGCTACGAGAGAGGTGTGCAGCCGCTCCGCTAAGAGAGAGGTGAGCGGCCGCTCAGCTACGAGAGAGGAGTGCGGCCGCTCCGCTGCGAGAGAGGTGTGTGGCCGCTCCGCTACGAGAGAGGTGTGCGGACGCTCCGCTGCGAGAGAGGTGTGCGGCCGCTCAGCTACTAGAGAGGTGTGCAGCCTCAACGCTACGAGAGAGCTGTGCTGCCTCAACGCTACGAGAGAGGTTTGTTTCCGCAACCCTAAGAGAGAGGTGTGCGGCCTCAACGCTACTAGAGAGGTGTGCGGCCGCAACGCATACGAGAGAGGTGTGCAGCCGCTCCACTACGAGAGAGGTGTGCTTCCGCAACCCTAAGAGAGAGGTGTGCGGCCTCAACGCTACTAGAGAGGTGTGCGGCCTCAACGCTACGAGAGAGGTGTGCAGCCGCTCCGCTACAAGAGAGGTGTGCGGCTGCTCCACTACGAGAGAGGTGAGTGGCCGCAACGCTACGAGAGGTGTGCGTCCGCAACGCTACGAGGAGTTTCGGCCACACACCTCTCTCGTAACACAAAAAGTGTATTGTAACAATAAAAATACTCAAATCATATTTGTATTATACATTATCATAAACGTGGCGTGTGGTCCAGAGCCCCATAAAGTACAACAGATACCACGGACTGTGTTATCTGTTGTACTTTATGGGGCGTTATTATATTAATACTGACCCAGACTTACAGCACACCAACTGAGGCCAATTCAAAATTTCACCATTCATACTGTAAATATAATTAATGAAGGTTGTAACTTCTCAATTTAGTAAAAACTTAAGCTCAGTTTATTACTGTAGTGATGCTAGTTTAAGTGTAGTGATGATGGGTCGTATTATATGTAGTGATGATAGTTTAAGTATAGTGATGATGGGTAGTGTTAAGTATAGTGATAATGGGTGGTGTTAAGTATAGTGATGATGGGGCGTGTTATATGTAGTGATGATAGTTTAAGTATAGTGATGATGGGTAGTGTTAAGTATACTGCTGATGGGTGGTGTTAAGTATAGTGATGATGGATGGTGTTATATGTAGTGATGATGGATGGTGTTAAGTATAGTGATGATGGGTGGTGTTATATGTAGTGATGATGGGTGGTGTTATATGTAGTGATGATGGGTGGTGTTAAGTATAGTGATGATGGATGGTGTCATATGTAGTGATGATGGATGGTGTTGCTATAGTGATGATGGTGGTGTTATATGTAGTGATGATGGGTGGTGTTATATGTAGTGATGATGGGTGGTGTTATATGTAGTGATGATGGGTGGTGTTTATATGTAGTGATGATGGTGGTGTTATATGTAGTGATGATGGTGGTGTTAAGTATAGTGATGGTGGATGGTGTTATAAGTGTAGCAGATGATGACGGGTGTTAAGTTTAGTGATGATGGATGGTGTTTAGTATGAAGTATTTATGTGGTGCGATATGTAGTGATGATAGGTGTGTTAAGTATAGTGATGATGGGTGGTGTTATATGTAGTGATGATGGGTGGTGTTAAGTATAGTGATGATGGGTGGTGTTAAGTATAGTGATGATGGGTGGTGTTAAGTATAGTGATGATGGATGGTGTTATATGTAGTGATGATGGATGGTGTTAAGCATAGTGATGATGGATGGTGTTATGTATAGTGATGATGGATGGTGTTATATGTAGTGATGATGGATGGTGTTAAGTATAGTGATGATGGATGGTGTTATATGTAGTGTTGATGAGTGGTGTTAAGTATAGTGATGATGGATGGTGTTAAATATAGTGATGATGGATGGTGTTAAGTATAGTGATGATTGATGTTTTTAAGTATAGTGATGATGGATGGTGTTAAGTATAGTGATGATGGTGTTATAGGTAGTGATGATGGATGGTGTTATGTATAGTGATAATTTATGGCATTACATGTAGTAGTGATGATGATATGTATATGTGCACACAGGGCGGTGTAATGCATCTAGTGTGGTAGCATTATGTTAGGTTTTATATCTAGAAGTGTAAGTAATAAGAGTGCAGTGGTCTTATTGCAACTATATCTTGCGTTAGTTAGGCCGCACCTCGATTATGTTGTTCAGTTCTGGTGCCCTTATTATAGAATAGATATCAATTCATTGGAGTCGGTGCAGCGAAGAATGACGAAAGTGATTCCGGGACTTAGAAACCTTCCATATCAAGATAGATTAAAGAAACTAAACTTGCATTCCGTAGAAAGACGAAGAGTGCGGGAGATATGATAGAAGTATATAAGTGGGTGAAAGGAATCAATAAAAGAGATATAGATAAAGTTCTTATAATATCCGAGCAGGATAGGAATCGTAGCAACGGATTTAAGTTGGATAAGTTTAGGAGGGAGATAGGAAGGAACTGTTTCACAAATACGGTGGTAGACGAGTGGAACAAGCTTAGCAACTTTGTAGTAAGTGCTGGAACGCTGGAAAGTTTTAAAAGAAGGCTAGATTCATGGATGATAGAGAGTGATAGTAACTCTCGACAGGAGCTGCCATGCACAGGCTAACCGGCCTATTGCAGACTCCTTATTTTCTTATGTTTTTATAACATCA
>NW_024756777.1:0-62926 GCF_018991925.1 Homarus americanus | reverse complement strand
CACCTGGGAGTGTCTGAGGTGTACCTGGGAGTGTCTGAGGTGTACCTGGGAGTGTCACGGTGTACCTGGGAGTGTCTGAGGTGCACTGGGAGGCCGAGGTGTACCTGGGAGTGTCGGAGGTGTACCTGGGAGTGTCAAGGGTGTACCTGGGAGTGTCTGAGGTGTACCTGAGAGTGTGAGGTACCTGGGAGTGTCTGAGGTGTACCGGAATGTCTGAGGTGTACCTGGGAGGTCAGAGGTGTACCTGGGAGGTCAGAGGGTACCTGGGAGCGTCAGAGGTGTACCTGGGAGGGTCAGGGGTGTACCTGAGAGTGTCGGAGGTGTACCTGGGAGTGTCTGAGGTACCTGGCAGTGTCAGAGGTGTACCCTAGAGTGTCAGGAGTGGTGTGCATGGGAGTGTCAGCTGTGTACCTGGGAGTGTCTGAGGTGTACCTGGGAGTGTCAGAGGTGTACCTGGGAGTGTCAGAGGTAAACCTGGGAGTTCAGAAGGTACCTGAGAGTGTCAGGGGTGCACCTGGGAGTGTCTGAGGTGGCCTGGAGGTCTGAGGTGCACCTGGGAGTGTCTGAGGTGTACCTGGGAGTGTCAGGAGGAGTACCACAGAGTGTCAGAGGTGTACCTGGGAGTGTCTGAGGTACCTGGGAGTACAGAGGAGTACCAGGAGTGTCAGAGGGTGTACCTGGGAGGACAGGAGTGCACTGGGAGTGCTGGGGCTGCACCTGGGAGTGTCTGAGATGTACCTGGGAGTGTCAGGAGGTGTACCTGGGAGGTCAGAGGGTGTACCTGGGAGTGTCAGGAGGTGTACCTGGGAGTCAGAAGCGGAGTACCTGGGAGCGTCAGAGGAGTACCTGGGAGGCCAGAGGTGTACCTGGGAGTGTCAGAGGTGTACCTGGGGGGGTGAGCCAGCTGGAGCGTCAGAGGTGCCTGAAGTGTCAGGAGGCACCTGGGTGGCCGGGGAGGTGTACCAAGTCTGAAGTGTACCTGGGAGTGTGAGAGGTGTACCTGGGAGTGTGAGGGTGTACAGAGTGTCATGGTATACCTAAGAGTGTCAGAGGTGTACCTGGGAGTGTCTGAAGTGTACCTGGGAGTGTCTGAGGTACCTGAGTGTCTGAGGTTTACCTCAGAGTCAGAGTTGTACCTGGGAGTGTCAAAGGTACTTGGAAGTGTCTAAGGTGAGTGGAAGTGACTGAGGTACCTGGGAGTGTCTGAGGTGTACTGGGCAGTGCTTGAGGTGTACCTGGGAGTGTCAGATGATACCTGGGAGTATCAGAGGTGTACCTGGGAGTGTCAGAGGTGTACCTGGAAGTGTCAGAGGTGTACCTGGGAGTGTCTGAAGTGTACCTGGGAGGTGGAGAGGTGTACCTGGGAGTGTCAGGTGTACCTGGGAGTGTCAGCGGGTATACCCAAGAGTGTCAGAGGTACCTGGGAGTTTCTGACACCTGGGAGTGTCTGAGGTGTACCTGAGTGTCTGAGGTTTACCTGAGTGTCGAGTTGTACCTGGGAGTGTCAGGGGTGTACCTGCGAGTGTCGGTGGTGTACCTGGGAGTGTCAGAGGTGTACTTGGGAGTCGGAGGTGTACCTGGGAGTGTCGGAGGTGCACCTAGGAGTGTCAGAGGTGCACCTGGAGTGTCAGAGGTGTACCTGGGAGGTCAGGGGTGGTACCGGAGTCTCGGAGGTGTACCTGAGAGTGTCTGAGGTGTACCTGGGAGTGTCTGAGGCACCTGAGTGTCTGAGGTTTACCTGGGAGCTCAGAGGTGTACCTGGGAGCAAGTCAAAGGTGTACCTGGAAGTGTCTAAGGTGTAAGTGGAAGTGACTGAGGCAAAATGGAGTGCCTGAGGTGGACCTGGAGTGCCGAGGTGTACCTGGGAGTGTCTATGTCCTGGCACTGGAGTTTGAGGTGTACCTGGGAGGCCAGATGATACCTGGGAGCATCAGGAGGTACCTGGAGTGTCTGAGGTGTACCTGGGAGCATCAGAGGTACCTGGGAGTGTCTGAGGTGTACCTGGGAGTGTCAGAGGTGTACCTGGGAGTGTCTGAGGTATCTGGGAGTGTCAAGAGGTGTACTAGGAGTGTTGGAGGTGTACCTGGGAGTGTCAGAGGTGTACCTGGGAGTGTCGGTGCACCTGGGAGTGTCTGAGGTGTACCTGGGAGGGTCAGAGGTGTACCTGAGGTGTCAGAGGTGTACCTGGGAGTGTCTGAAGTGTACCTGGGAGTGTGAGAGGTGTACCTGGGACTGTCTGAGGTGTACCTGGGAGTGTCAGAGGTGTACTGGGAGTGTCACAGTGGTGTACCTGGGAGTGTCAGGGGTGTACCTGGGAGGGTCAGGGGGTGTACCTGAGAGTGCCTGGAGGTGTACCTGGGAGTGTCTGAGGTGTACCTGGCAGTGTCAGAGGTGTACCTGGAGTGTCAGGAGTGTGGCACGGGAGTGTCAGCGGTGGCATACCGAGGTGTACCTGGGAGTGTCAGGAGGTGTACCTGGGAGTGTCAGAGGTGTACCTGGGAGTGTCAGAGGTGTACCTGAGAGTGTCAGGGGTGCACCTGGGAGTGTCTGAGGTGTACCTGGGAGTGTCTGAGGTGCACCTGGGAGGTCTGAGGTGCACCTGGGAGTGTCAGAGGAGCACCACAGAGTGTCAGAGGTGTTCCTGGAGTGTCTGAGGTGTACCTGGGCACGAGGAGTACCAGGAGTGCCTGAGAGGTGTACCTGGGAGTGGTGAGAGAGGTACCTGGGAGCTCAGCTGTACCTGGGAGTGTCTGAGATGTACCTGGGAGGTCAGAGGTGTACCTGGGAGTGTCAGAGGTGTACCTGGGAGGTCAGAGGTGTACTTGGAGTGGGCAGAGGAGTACCTGGGAGTGTCAGAGGAGTACCTGGGAGTCAGAGGCACTGGGAGTGTCAAGGTACCTGGGGTGCCAGATGCACCTGGGAGTGTCAGAGGTACCTGAAGGGTCAGAGGTGTACCTGGAAGTGTCAGAGGTGTACCTGGGAGTGTCTGAAGGTGCCTGGGAGTGTGAGAGGTGTACCTGGGAGTGTCAGGTGTGCCTGGGAGGTCAGCGGTGTACCTGGGAGTGTCTGAGATGTACCTGGGAGTGTCAGAGGTGTACCTGGGATTGTCAGAGGTGTACCTGGGAGGTCAGAGGTGTACCTGGGAGTGTTAGAGGAGTACCTGGGACCCTCAGAGGAGCTACCTGGGAGTGTCAGAGGTCACCTGGGAGGTCAAGGTGTACCTGGGGGTGTCATGATGCACCTAGGAGTGTCAGATGTGTACCTGGAAGGGTCAGGAGGTGTACCTGGAAGTGTCAGAGGTGTACCTGGGAGTGTCTGAAGGTACCTGGAGTGAGAGGTGTACCTGGGAGTGTCAGGGTGTACCTGGGAGTGTCAGCGGTATACCTAAGAGTGTCAGAGGTGTACCTGGGAGTGTCTGAGGTGTACCTGGGAGTGTCTGAGGTGTACCTGAGTGTCTGAGGTTTACCTGGGAGTGTCAGAGTTGTACCTGGGAGTGTCAAAGGTGTACTTGGAAGTGTCTAAGGTGTAAGTGGAAGTGACTGAGGTGTACCTGGGAGTGTCGGAGGTGTATATGGAGTGTCAGAGGTGTACCTGAGAGTGTCTGAGGTGTACCTGGCAGTGTTTGAGGTGTACCTGGGAGTGTCAGATGTATACCTGGGAGTATCAGAGGTGTACCTGGGAGTGTCAGAGGTGTACCTGGAAGTGTCAGAGGTGTACCTGGGAGTGTCTGAAGGTACCTGGAGGTGTGAGAGGTGTACCTGGGAGTGTCAGGGGTGTACTTGGAGTGTCACGGTATACCTAAGAGTGTCAGAGGTGTACCTGGGAGTGTCTGAGGTACCTGGGAGTGTCTGAGGTGTACCTGAGTGTCTGAGGTTTACCTGGAGGTCAGAGTTGTACCTGGAGCTCAAAGGTACTTGAAGTGTGTGTAAGGTGTAAGTGGAAGTGACTGAGGTGTACCTGGGAGTGTCGGAGGTACATGGGAGTGTCAGAGGTGTACCTGAGAGTGTCTGAGGTGTACCTGGCAGTGTTTGAGGTGTACCTGAGGTCAGATGTATACCTGGGAGTATCAGAGGTGTACCTGGGAGTGTCAGAGGTGTACCTGGAAGTGTCAGAGGTGTACCTGGGAGTGTCTGAAGTGTACCTGGGAGTGTGAGAGGTGTACCTGGGAGTGTCAGGGGTGTACCTGGGAGTGTCAGCGGTATACCTAAGAGTGTCAGAGGTGTACCTGGGAGTGTCTGAGGTACCCGGGGAGTGTCTGAGGTGTACCTGAGTGTCTGGAGGTTTACCTGGGAGGTCAGAGTTGTACCTGGGAGTGTCAAGGTGTACTCTGGAAGTGTGTAAGGTGGGTGGAAGTGACTGAGGTGACCTTGGGAGTGTCGAGGTACATGGGAGTGTCAGAGGTGTACCTGAGAGTGTCTAAGGTGTACCTGGCAGTGTTTGAGGTGTACCTGGGAGTGTCAGATGTATACCTGGGAGTATCAGAGGTGTACCTGGGAGTGTCTGAGGTGTACCTGAGCATCAGAGGTGTACCTGGGAGTGT
Source organism: Homarus americanus (assembly GCF_018991925.1). NCBI lineage: Eukaryota > Metazoa > Arthropoda > Malacostraca > Decapoda > Nephropidae > Homarus > Homarus americanus. The sequence goes on along the minus strand of NW_024756777.1, from coordinate 58,386 downwards.
CTGAGGTGTACCTGGGAGTGTCGGAGGTGTACCTGGGAGTGTCAGAGGTGTTCCTGGAGGTGTCAGAGGTGTACCTGGGAGTGTCTGGTGTACCTGGGAGTGTGAGAGGTGTACCTGGGAATGTCTGAGGTGTACCTGGCAGTGTCAGCGGCGTACCTGGGAGTGTCAGTGGTGTACCTGGGAGTGTCAGATGGATACCTGGGAGCATCAGAGGGTAACTGGGAGTGTCTGAGGTGTACCTCGGAGTGTCAGAGGTGTACCTGGGAGTGCCGGAGGTGTACCTGGGAGTGTCAGAGGAGTACCTGGGAGTGTCAGGGTGTACCTGCGAGTGTCGGTGTGAATCTGGGAGTGTCAGAGGTCTTGGAGAGTCGGAGGTGTACCTGGGAGTGTCGGAGGTGTACCTGGGAGGCAGAGGTGTACCTGGGAGTGTCAGAGGTGTACCTGGGAGTGTCAGGGTGTACCTGGAGGTGTCAGAGGTGTACCTGGAGGTCAGGAGGTGTACCTGGGAGTGTCTGGTGTACCTTGGAGGTGAGCTGTGTACCTGGACTGTCTGAGGTGTACCTGGCTCAGCGGTACCTGGGAGTGTCAGTGGTGTACCTGGGAGGTCAGATGTATACCGGGAGTATCAGAGGGGTACCTGGGAGTGTCTGGAGGTGTACCCTGGAATGTCAGAGGTGTACCTGGGAGTGCTCGGAGGTGTACCTGGGAGGTCAGGAGGAGTACCTGGGAGTGTCAAGGGTGTACCTGCGAGTGTCGGTGGTGAACCTGGGAGTGTCAGAGGTGTTCTTGGGAGAGTCGGAGGTGTACCTGGGAGTGTCGGAGGTGTACCTGGGCGTCAGAGGTGTACCTGGGAGTGTCAGAGGGTACCTGGAGTGTCAGGGGTGTACCTGGGAGTGTCGGAGGGTATGGAGTGTCAGGTTTACCGCGAGTGTCGGTTACCTGGGAGTGTCAGAGGTGTTCTTGGGAGAGTCGGAGGTGTACCTGGGAGTGTCGATGTATACCTGGGAGTATCAGAGGGGTACCTGGGAGTGTCTGGAGTGTCGAGGTACCTGGGAGTGCCGGAGGTACCTGGGAGTGTCGTAGGTGTACCTGGGAGTGTCGGAGGTGTACCTGGGAGTGTCAGAGGTGTACCTGGGAGTGTCAGGTGTACCTGCGAGTGTCGGTGGTGTACCTGGGAGTGTCAGGAGGTGTTCTTGGGAGAGTCGGAGGTGTACCTGGGAGTGTCGGAGGTGTACCTGGGAGTGTCAGGGGTGTACCTGGGAGTCTCGGAGGTGTACCTGGGAGTGTCATGATGTACCTGGGAGCCAGTGGTGAACCTGGCAGTGTCAGATGTGTACCTGGGAATGCGCTAAAGGTGTACCTGGGAGTGTCTGAGGTGTGACCAGGAGTGTCAAAGGTGTACCTGGGAGTGTCAGGAGGTGCCTGGGAGTGTCTGAGGTGCACTGGAGGTCTGAGGTGTACCTGGGAGTGTCTGAGGTCTACCCCAGAGGCTGGGTGGTGTACCTGGGAGTGTCAGGGGTTTACCTGGGAGTGTCGGAGGTACCTGGGAGTGTCTGAGGTGTACATGGAGTGTCAGATGTACCACGGAGGTCAGTGGAGTACCTGTGAGTGTCATTGGTGTACCTGGAGAGTCAGTGGTGTACCTGGTAGTCAGAGGTGTACCTGGGAGTGTCAAAGGTGTACCTAGGAGTGTCTGTGGTGTACCAGGAGGTCAGAGGTGTGCCTGGGAGTGTCAGGAGGTACCTGGGAGTGTTAGGGGGCACCTGAGTATTTGAGGTGACTGGGAGTCTGAGGCACGGAGGTCATGTACCTGGGAGTGTCTGAGGTGTACCTGGGAGTGTCTGAGGTGTACCTGGGAATGTCAGAGGTGTACCTGGGAGTGTCAGAGTGTACCTGGGAGTGTCTGAGGTGTACCTGGGCGTGAAAGTGTTGTACCTGGGAGTGTCATAGGTGTACCTGGGAGTGCCAGATGTATACCTGGGAGTATCAGAGGTGTACCTCGGAGTGTCAGAGGTGTACCTGGGAGTGTCTGAGGTGTACCTGGGAGTTTCTGAGGTGTACCTGGGAGTGTCAGGGGTGTACCTGGGAGGGTCAGGGTGTACCTGGAGGGTCAGAGGTGTACCTGGGAGTCTCAGGAGAGGCAACCTGGGAGTGTCAGAGGTACCTGGTAGTGTCAGTGGTGCACCTGGGAGGTCAGAGGTGTACCTGGGAGTGTCTGAGATGTACCTGGGAGTGTCAGGAGGTGTACCTGGGAGGCTGAGATGTGTGACCTGGGAGTGTCAGAGGTGTACCTGGGGTGTTAAAAGTACCAGTGTCACTGATGTACCTGGGAGTGTCAGAGGTACCTGAAGTGTCAGAGGTGTACCTGGAAAGGTCAGAGGTGTACCTGGGAGTGTCTGAAGGTACCTGGGAGTGAGAGGTGTACCTGGGAGTGTCAGGGGTGTACCTGGGAGGCCAGCGGTATACCTAAGAGTGTCAGAGGTGTACCTGAGTGTCTGAGGTGTACCTGGGAGTGTCTGAGGTGTACCTGAGTGTCTGAGGTTACCTGGGAGGTCAGAGTTGTACCTGGGAGGTCAAAGTTGTACCTGGAAGTGTCTAAGGTAAGTGGAAGTGACTGAGGGTGTACCTGGGAGGTCAGGTGTACCAGGGAGGTCAGAAGAGTACCTGGGAGGTCAGGGGTGCCTGGAGTGTCTGATGTACGTGGAGGGTCAGTGGTGTACCTGGGAGTTTCAGAGGTGTACCTGGGAGGTCAGAGGTACCTAGGAGGTCTGGTGCGTGTGAGAGTGTCTGAGGTGTACTGGCGGTTTTGAAGTGTTCTGCAGCGTCTGAGGTGCACCTGGCAGTGTCAGAGGTGCACCTGGGAGTGTCTGAGGTTTACCTGGGAGTGTCTGAGGTGTACCTGACAGTGTCTGAGGGTGTACCTGGGAGTGTCTTAGGTGTACCTGGGAGGTCTGAGGTGTACCTGGGAGGTTTGAGGTGTACCTGGGAGTGCCTGAGGTGTAACCTGGGAGTGCGTGGTGTACCTGAGAGTGTCGGAGGTGTACCTGGGAGTATCGGAGGTGTACCTGGGAGTGTCTGAGGTGTACCTGGCAGTTTCACCGGTGTACCTGGAGCTGTTAGTGGTGTACCTGGGGAGGGATGAATACCTGGGAGTATGAGAGGGCACCTGGGAGTGCCTGAGGTGTACCTGGAGGTCAGAGGTGTACCTGGGAGTGCCGGAGGTGTACCTGGGAGTGTCGGAGGTGTACCTGGGAGTGTCAGCAGTGGTGTACCTGGGGAGTGTCAGATGTACCTAGGAGGCCGAGGTACCTGGGAACGAGGTGTACCGGGAGGTCAGAGGTACCTGGGAGTGTCTGAGGTGTACCTGGGAGTGTCAGGTGTACCTGGGAGTGTCTGGAGGTGTACCTGGGAGTGTCAGAGGTGTACCTGAGAGTGTCTGAGGTGTACCTGGCAGTGTCTGAGGTGTACCGAGTGCAGATGTATACCCAGGCGCATCAGAGGTGTACCTGGGAGTGTCTGAGGTGTTCGGAGTATCAGAGGTGTACCTGGGAGTGTCTGAGGTGTACCTGGCAGGTCAGCGGTGTACCTGGGAGTGTCAGTGTGTACCTGGGAGTGTCAGATGTATACCTGGGAGTATCAGAGGTGTACTGGAGTGTCTGAGGTGTACCTGGGAGGCCGAGGTGTACCTGGGAGTGCTGGAGGTGTACCTGGGAGTGTCGGAGGTGTACCTGGGAGTGTCAGAGGTGTACCTGGGGGTGTCAGAGGTGTACCTGGGAGAGTCAGATGTCTCTGGAGGTCGGAGGTGTACCTGGGAGTGTCTGAGGTGTACCTGGGGTGCAGAGGTGTACCTGGGAGTGTCGAGGTGGCACCTGAGTGTCAGGGGTGTACCTGGGAGTGTCGGAGGTGTACCTGGGAGTGTCTGAGGTACCTGGGAGTGTCAGAGATGTAACCAGGAGGTCAGTGGGAGTACCTGGGAGTGTCATGAAACCTGGGAGTGTCAGTGGTGACCTGGGATGTCAGATGTGTACCTAGGAGTGTCAGAGGTGTACCTGGGAGTGTCTGAGGTACCAGGGAGGAGAGTGTACCTGGGAGTGTCTGAGGTGTACCTGGGAGTGTCAGGGTGTACCTGGGAGTGTCTGGAGGTGTACCTGGGAGGTCAGAGGTGTACCTGGGAGTGTCATGGGTGTACCTGCGAGTGTCGGTGGTGTACCTGGGAGTGTCAGAGGTGTTCTTGGGAGAGAAGGAGGTGTACCTGGGAGTGTTTGGAGGTGTACCTGGGAGTGTCAGAGGTGTACCTAGAAGTGTCAGAGGTGTACCTGGGAGTGTCTGAAGTGTACCTGGGAGTGTGAGAGGTGTACCTGGGACTGTCTGAGGTGTACCTGGCAGTGTCAGCGTAGTACCTGGGAGTGTCAGTGGTGTACCTAGGAGTGTCAGAAGTATACCTGGGAGTATCAGAGGGGTACCTGGGAGTGTCTGAGGTGTACCTTGGAGTGTCAGAGGTGTACCTGGGAGTGCCGGAGGTGTACCTGGGAGTGTCGTAGGTGTACCTGGGAGTGTCGGAGGTGTAACTGGGAGTGTCAGAGGTGTACCTGGGAGTTTCAGGGGTGTACCTGCCAGTGTCGGTGGTGTACCTGGGAGTGTCAGAGGTGTTCTTGGGAGAGTCGGAGGTGTACCTGGGAGGTCGGAGGTGTATCTGGGAGGTCAGAGGTACCTGGGAGTGCTGAGAGGTGCACCTGGGAGTGTCAGGGGTTTACCTGGGAGTGTCGGAGGTGTACCTGGGAGGTCTGAGGTACATGGGAGTGTCAGAGATGTACCAGGAGTGTCAGTGAGTTCCTGGGGAGGTGTCATTGGTGTACCTGGGAGCGTCAGTGGTGTACCTGGTAGTGTCAGAGGTGTACCTGGGAGTGTCAAAGGTGTACCTGGAGTGTCTGAGGTGTACCAGGGGGGTCAGGAGGTGTGCCTGGGAGTGTCAGAGGTGCACCTGGGAGTGTTTGAGGTGTACCTGGGAGTGTCTGAGGTGTACGTGGGAGTGTCAGCGGTGTACCTGGCAGTGTCTGAGGTATACCTGGGAGTGTCAGAGGTGTACCTGGCAGTGTCAGAAGTGTACCTGGGAGGTCGGAGGGTGTACCTGGGAGTGTCAGAGGTGTACCTGGGAGTGTCAAGGGTGTACCTAGGGAGTGTCTGAGGTGTACCTGGGAGTGTCTGAGGTGTACCTGGCAGTGTCTGGAGGTGTACCATGGAGTGTCTGGTGCACTGGAGCGTCAGAGGTGTACCTGGGAGGTCAGAGGTGTACCTGGGAGGTCAAGGATGTACCTGGGAGTGTCTGAGGTGTACCTGGGAGTGTCTGAGGTGTACCTGGGAGTGTCTGAGGTGTACCTGGCAGTGTCATGGTGTACCTGGGAGGTCAGTGGTGTGTACCTGGGAGGTCAGATGTATACCGGGAGTATCAGAGGTGTACCTGGAGTGTCTGGAGGTGTACCTGGGAGTGTCAGAGGTGTACCTGGGAGTGCTGGAGGTACCTGGGAGTGTCGGAGGTGCACCTGGGAGTGTCAGGACGTACCTGGGACAGAGGTGTACCTGGGAGAGTCAGAGGGGTCTCCTGGGAGTGTCGGAGGTGTACCTGGGAGTGTCAGAGGTGTACCTAAATGAGTGTACCTGGGAGTGCCGAGGTACCTGGGAGTGTCAGGGGTGTACCTGAGTGTCGAGGTGTACCTGGGAGTGTCTGAGGTACCTGGAGTGTCAGATGTACCAGGAGTGTCAGTGAGCAACCTGGGAGTCACAGTGTACCTGGGAGGTCAGTGGTACCTGGGAGGTCAGATGTGTACCCAGGGAGGCCGAGGTGTACCTGGGAGGTCAGAGGTGTACCTGGGAGGTCAGAGGTACCTGGGAGTGTCGAGGATGTACCTAGGGAGTGTCTGAGGTGTACCTGAGAGTGTCTGAGGTGTACCTGGCAGTGTCTGAGGTGTACCTGGGAGTGTCTGGAGGTGTACCTGGGAGTGTCAGAGGTACCTGGGAGTGTCAGAGGTGTACCTGGGAGTGTCAGGGTGTACCTGGAGTGGTCAGGGGTATACCTGAGAGTGTCGGAGGTGTACCTGGGAGTGTCTGAAGTGTACCTGGCAGTGTCAGAGGTGTACCTGGGAGGCCAGAGGTGTACCTGGGAGGTCATGGTGTACCGAGTGTCTGAGGCCGAGGGTCAGGTGTACCTGGGAGTGTCAGAGGATACCTGGGAGGTCAGAGGAGTACCTGAGAGGCCAGGGTGCACCTGGGAGTGTCTGAGGTGTACCTGGGAGTGTCTGAGGTACCTGGGAGTGTCTGAGGTACCTGGGAGTGTCAGAGGAGTACCACAGAGTGTCAGAGGTGTACCTGGGAGTGTCTGGAGGTGTACCTGGCAGTGTCAGAGGAGTACCCAGGAGGTCAGAGGTGTACCTGGGAGGAGAGTGTGTACCTGGGAGGTCAGGTGTACCTGGGAGTGTCTGAGATGTACCTGGGAGTGTCAGAGGTACCTGGGATTGTCAGGAGGTGTACCTGGGAGTGTCAGAGGTGTACCTGGGAGGTTAGGAGGAGTACCTGGGACTGTCAGAGGAGTACCTGGGAGGTCAGAGGTGTACCTGGGAGGTCAAGGTGTACCTGGGGTGTCATTGATGCACCTGGGAGGTCAGAGGTGTACCTGAAGGGTCAGAGGTGTACCTGGAAGTGTCAGAGGTACCTGGGAGGTCTGAAGTGTACCTGGGAGGTGAGAGGTGCACCTGGGAGTGTCAGGTGTACCTGGGAGGCCAGCGGGTATACCTAAGAGTGTCAGAGGTGTACGGGAGTGTCTGAGGTGCACCTGGGAGTGTCTGGAGGTTCACTTGAGGTCTGAGGGTTTACCTGGGAGGTCAGAGTTGTACCTGGGAGGCTCAAGGTGTACCTGGAAGTGTCTAAGGTGTAAGTGGAAGTGACTGAGGTGTACCTGGGAGGTCGGAGGTGTACATGGGAGTGTCAGAGGTGACCTGAGGAGGTCTGAGGTGTACCTTGGAGTGTTTCTGAGGTGTACCTGGGAGTGCTGAGATGCATACCTGGGAGTATCAGAGGTGTACCTGGGAGGTCAGAGGTGCACTGGGAGTGTCAGAGGTGTACCTGGGAGTGTCTGGAAGTGTACCTGGGAGTGTGAGAGGTGTACCTGGGAGTGTCAGGGTGTACCTGGGAGGCTCGGCGGTGTACCTAAGAGTGTCAGAGGTGTACTGGGGTGTCTGAGGTGTACCTGGGAGTGTCTGAGGTGTACCTGAGTGTCTGAGGTTTCCTGGGAGTGTCAGAGTTGTACCTGGGAGGCCGTGTACTGGAAGTGTAAGGTGTAAGTGGAAGTGACTGAGGTGCACCTGGGAGTGTCGGAGGTGTACATGGGAGTGTCAGAGGTGTACCTGAGAGTGTCTGAGGTGTACCTGGCAGTGTCTGAGGTGTACCTGGGAGTGTCAGATGTATACCTGGGAGTATCAGAGGTGTACCTGGGAGTGTCTGAGGTGTACCTGGGAGTATCAGAGGTGTACCTGGGAGTGTCTGAGGTGTACCTGGCAGTGTCAGAGGTGTACCTGGGAGTGTCAGAGGTGTACCTGGGAGGCTGGCGGTGTACCTGGGAGTGTCTGAGGTACCTGAGAGGGTCTGAGGTGTACCTGGGAGTGTCTGGAGGTGTACCTGGGAGTGTCTGAGGTACCTGGGAGTGTCAGAGTGTGTACCTGGGAGTGTCAGAGGTGTACCTGGGAGTGTCAGGGGTGTACTGGGAGGGTCAGGGGTATACCTGGGAGTGTCGGAGGTGTACCTGGGAGGTCAGAGGTGTACCTGGAGTGTGAGTGCGACCTGGGAGGCCGTGTGTACCTGGGAGTGTCTGAGGTGTACCTGGGAGGCAGAGGTACACCTGGGAGTGTCAGAGGTGTACCTGGGAGTGTCAGAGGAGTACCTGAGAGTGTCAGGGTGCACCTGGGAGTGTCTGAGGTACCTGGGAGTGTCTGAGGTGGCACGGGAGTGTCTGAGGTGTACCTGGGAGTGTCAGAGGATACCACAGAGTGCAGAGGTGTACCTGGGAGTGTCTGAGGTGTACCTGGCAGTGTCAGAGAGTACCAGGAGAGTGTCAGAGGTGTACCTGGGAGTGAGAGGTGTACCTGGGAGGTCAGGTGTACCTGGGAGGTCTGAGATGTACCTGGGAGTGTCAGAGGTACCTGGGAGTGTCAGAGGTACCTGGGAGGTCAGAGGTGTACCTGGAGTGTTAGAGGAGTACCTGGGAGCGTCAGAGGAGTACCTGGGAGGTCAGAGGTGTACCTGGGAGTGTCAAAGGTGCAAGTGTCATTGATGCACCTGGGAGTGTCAGAGGTACCTGAAGGGTCAGAGGCGTACCTGGAAGTGTCAGAGGTGTACCTGGGAGTGTCTGAAGTGTACCTGGGAGTGTGAGGTGTACCTGGGAGTGTCAGGTGTACCTGGGAGTGCCAGCGGTATACCTAAGAGTGTCAGAGGTGTACCTGGGAGTGTCTGAGGTGTACCTGGGAGTGTCTGAGGTGTACCTGAGTGTCTGAGGTTACCTGGGAGGCCGAGTTGTACCTGGGAGTGTCAAAGGTGTACCTGGAAGTGTCTAAGGTGTGGCGGAAGTGACTGAGGTGTACCTGGGAGTGTCGGAGGTGTACATGGGAGTGTCAGAGGTGTACCTGAGTGTCTATGGGTGTACCTGGCAGTGTCTGAGGTACCTGGGAGGTCAGATGTATACCTGGGAGTATCAGAGGTGTACCTGGGAGTGTCAGAGGTGTACCTGGAAGTGTCAGAGGTGTACCTGGGAGTGTCTGAAGTGTACCTGGGAGGTGTGAGGTGTACCTGGGAGTGTCAGGGTGTACCTGGGAGGTCAGTGGCATACCTAAGAGTGTCAGAGGTGTACCTGGGAGTGTCTGAGGGTGTACCTGGAGTGTCTGAGGTGCACCTGAGTGTCTGAGGTGTACCTGGGAGTGTCAGAGTTGTACCTGGGAGTGTCAGAGGTGTACTTGGAAGTGTGTAAGGTGTAAGTGGGAAGTGACTGAGGTGTACCTGGGAGTGTCGAGGTGCACCTGGGAGTGTCAGAGGTGTACCTGGGAGTGTCTGAGGTGTACCTGGGAGTGTCTGGAGGTGTACCTGGGAGTGTCAGATGTATACCTGGGAGTATCAGAGGTGTACCTGGGAGTGTCTGGAGGTACCTGGGAGTGTCAGAGGTGTACCTGGGAGTGTCAGAGGTGTACCTGGGAGTGTCGGAGGTGTACCTGGAGTGGTCAGGTGTACCTGGAGGTGTCAGAGGTGTACCTGGGAGTGTCTGAAGTGTACTTGGAGGTGAAAGGTACCTGACTGTCTGAGGTGTACCTGGCAGGTGGTCGGTGGTGTACCTGGGAGTGTCAGTGGTGTACCTGGGAGGTGTCAGATGGATACCTGGGAGTATCAGAGGGGTACTGGGAGTGTCTGAGGTGTACCTGGAATGTCAGAGGTGTACCTGGGAGTGCCGGAGGTGTACCTGGGAGGTCAGGAGTACCTGGGAGTGTCAGGGTGTACCCAGTGAGTGTCGGTGGTGAACCTGGGAGTGTCAGAGGTGTTCTTGGGAGAGTCGGAGGTGTACCGGGAGTGTCGGAGGTGTACCTGGGAGTGTCAGAGGTGTACCTGGGAGTGTCAGAGGTGTACCTGGGAGTGTCAGGGTGTACCTGGGAGTGTCGGAGGTACCTGGGAGGTCAGGGTTACCTGCGAGTGTCGGTGGTGTACCTGGGAGTGTCAGAGGTGTTCTTGGGATAATTGGAGGTGTACCTGGGAGGGTCAGATGCATACCTGGGAGTATCAGAGGGGTACCTGGGAGTGTCTGAGGTGTACCTAGGAGTGTCAGAGGTGTACCTGGGAGTGCCGGAGGTACCTGGGAGTGTCAGGTGTACCTGGGAGGCCGGAGGTACCTGGGAGTGTCAGAGGTGTACCTGGGAGTGTCAGGGTGTACCCAGGAGTGTCGGTGGTGTACCTGGGAGGTCAGAGGTGTTCTTGGGAGGGTCGGAGGTACCTGGGAGGTCGGAGGTACCTGGAGGTCAGAGGTGCACCTGGGAGGTCAGAGGTGTACCTGGGAGTGTCAGGGGTGTACCTGGGAGTCTCGGAGGTGTACCTGGGAGTGTCTGGAGGTGTACCTGGGAGTGTCATTGTGCACGGAGCGTCAGTGGTGTACCTGGTAGTGTCAGAGGTGTACCTGGGAGTGTCAAAGGTGTACCTGGGAGTGTCTGAGGTGCACCAGGGAGGTCAAAGGTGTGCCTGGGAGTGTCAGAGGTACCTGGGAGTGTCTGAGGTGTACCTGGAGTGTCAGAGGTGTACCTGGGAGTGTCTGAGGGGTCTACCTGTGAGTGTCAGTGTGTACCTGGGAGTGTCAGGGTTTACCTGGGAGGTCGGAGGTGTACCTGGGAGGGTCTGAGGTACATGGGAGTGTCAGAGATGTACCAGGGAGTGTCAGTGGAGCACTCCGGGAGGTCATTGGTGTACCTGGGAGAGTCAGTGGTGTACCTGGTAGTGTCAGAGGTGTACCTGGGAGTGTCAAAGGTACCTGGGAGTGTCTGAGGTGTACCAGGGAGTGTCAGAGGTGTGCCTGGGAGTGTCAGAGGTGTACCTGGGAGGTTAGGGGTGCACCTGGGAGTGTTTGAGGCACCTGGAGTGTCTGAGGTACCTGGAGTGCTGATGTATACCTGGGAGTGTCAGAGGTGTACCCGGAGTGTCAGAGGTGTACCTGGGAGTGTCTGAGGTGTACCTGGGGAGTTTCTGGAGGCACCTGGAGTGTCAGGGGGTGTACCTGAGGTCAGGTGCACCTGGAGGGTCAGGAGGTACCTGGGAGTGTCAGAGGTGTACCTGGGAGTGTCAGAGGTGTACCTGAAGAGTCAGTGGTGTACCTGGGAGTGTCAGAGGTGTACCTGGGAGTGTCTGAGGTGTACCTGGGAGTGTCAGAGGTGTACCTGGGAGGCCAGAGGTGCACCTGGGAGTGTCAGAGGTGAACCTGGGGCGCCGTGTGTACCTGGGGTGTCATGATGTACCTGGGAGGCCAGAGGTGTACCTGAGTGTCAGAGGTGTACCTGGGAGTGTCAGAGGTGTACCTGGGAGTGTCTGAGGTGTACCTGGGAGGTCAGAGGTGTACCTGGGAGGCCAGGGGTGTACCTGGGAGTGTCAGAGGTATACCTGGGAGTGTCAGAGGTGCACCTGGGAGTGTCTGAGTGCACCTGGAGTGTCTGGAGGTGTACCTGAGTGTCTGAGGTTACCTGGGAGTGTCAGGAGTTGTACCTGGGAGTGTCTGAGGTACCTGGGCAGTTTCAGAGGTGTACCTGGGAGTGTCAGGGGGTACCTGGGAGGTCAGGATGGTATCTGGGAGATCAGAGGGGTACCTGGGAGTGTCTGAGGTGTGACCTGGGAGTGTCAGAGGTGTACCTTGGGATGGAGGTACCTGGGAGTGAGGAGGTGCACCTGGGAGGGTCAGGAGGCATACCTGGGAGTGTCAGAGGTGTACCTGGGAGTGTCAGGGTGTACCTGGGAGTGTTGGTGGTGTGCCTGGGAGGGTCAGAGGAGTACCCAGGAGGTCAGAGGTGTACCTGGGAGTGTCAGAGGTGTACGTGCGAGTGTCAGCGTGCACCTGGGAGTGTTTGATGTACCCCGGAGATTAGGAGGTGTCTGGGAGTCTCAGAGGTGTACCTGGGAGGGTCAGAGGTGTACCTAGGAGTGTCTGAGGTGTACCTGAGAGTGTCTGAGGTGTACCTTGCGTGTCTGGAAGTGTTCCTGGCAGTGTCTGAGGTGTACCTGGCAGTGTCAGAGGTGCACCTGGGAGTGTCTGAGGTGTACCTGGGAGGTCAGAGATGTACCTGGGATTGTCTGAGGTGTACCTGGGTGTCTGAGGTGTACCTGGGAGTGTCTGAGGTAACCTGGGAGCCAGTGGTGTACCTGGGAGTGCCGGAGGTACCTGGGAGTTTCAAGGTGTACCTGGGAGTGTCAGGGTGTACCTGGGAGGGTCAGGGGTGTACCTGGGAGGCTCAGAGGTGTACCTGGGAGGCCCAGAGGTGTACCTGGGAGGTCAGAGGTGTACCTGGAGTGTCAGAGGTGTACCTGGGAGTGTCTGAGTGTACCTGGGAGGTCAGAGGTACCTGGGAGGTCAGAGGCACCGGGAGGTCAGAGGTGCACCTGGGAGTGTCTGATGTACCTGAGTGTCAGAGGTGTACCTGGGAGTGTCACAGGTGTACCTGGGATTGTCTGAGGTGTACCTGGGTGTGTCTGGAGGTGTACCTGGGAGTGTCTGAGGTGTAACCGGGAGGTCAGTGGTGTACCTGGGAGTGTCGGAGGTGCACCTGAGTTCTAAGGTGTACCTGGAGTGTCAGGGTGACCTGAGGGTCAGGGTGTACCTGGGAGGCTCAGGAGGTGTACCTGGGAGGCCGAGGTGTACCTGAGTGTCAGAGGTGCACCCAGCCTGGTGGTGTACCTGGGAGTGTCAGAGGTGTACCTGGGAGTGTCTGAGATGTACCTGGGAGGTCAGAGGTGCACCTGGGAGGCCGAGGTGTACCTGGGAGTGTCAGAGGTACCTGGGAGTGTTAGAGGAGTACCTGGGAGCGGCAGGGGAGTACCTGGGAGTGTCAGAGGCACCTGGGAGGTCAAGGTGTACCTGGGGTCATTGATGCACCTGGGAGGCCATAGGATACCTGGAAGGTCAGGAGGTGTACCTGGGAGTGTCTCATGTACCTGGGAGTGTGAGAGGTACCTGGGAGTGTCAGGGGTGTACCTGGAGTGTCAAGGTATACCTAAGAGGTCAGAGGTGTACCTGGGAGCATCTGGAGGGTGTACCTGGGAGGTCTGAGGTGTACCTGAGTGTCTGAGGTTTACCTGGGAGTGTCAGAGTTGTACCTGGGAGTGTCAAAGGTACCTGGAAGTGTTCTATGGGTGGAAGGACTGAGGTGTACCTGGGAGTGTCAGGGTGCACCAGGAGGTCAGAGGTGTACCTGGGAGTTTCAGGAGGTGTACCTGGGAGGTCAGAGGTGTACCTACGAGTGTCTGAGGTGTACCTGGAGTGTCTGAGGTGTAACTGGCAGTGTCTGAGGTGTACCTGGGAGGTCAGAGGTGTACCTGAGTGTCTGAGGTGTACCTGGGAGTGTCTGAGGTGTAACCTGGGAGGCCGGTGGAGTACCTGAGAGTGACGGAGGTGTACCTGGGAGTATCGGAGGTGTACCTGGGAGTGTCTGAGGTGTACCTGGCAGTGTCATGGTACCTGGGAGTGTCAGTGGTGTACCTGGGAGTACAGATGTAAACCTGGGAGTATCAGGGGTACCTGGGAGGTCTGAGGTGCACCTGGGAGTGTCAGAGGTGTACCTGGGAGCGCCGGATGTGTACCTGGGAGTGTCGGAGGTGTACCTGGGAGGCCGATGGTACCTGGGCGGTCAGAGGTGTACCTGGGAGTGTCAGGTACCTGGGAGGTTTGTAGTACCTGGGAGGTCAGAGGTTCTTGGGAGAGTCGAGGTACCTGGGAGGTCGGAGGTGGACATGGGAGTGTCAGAGGTGTACCTGAGAGTGTCTGAGGTGTACCTGGCAGTGTCTGAGGTGTCAGCTGGGAGTGTCAGATGGATACCTGGGAGTAGCAGAGGCACCTTGGAGTGTCTGAGGTGTACCTGGGAGTATCAGAGGTGTACCTGGGAGTGTCTGAGGTGTACCTGGCAGTGTCAGCGGTGTGCCTGGGAGGTCAGTGTACCTGGGAGTGTCAGATGTATACCCGGAGCACAGAGGTGTACCTGGGAGTGTCTGAGGTGACCTGGGAGGCTCAGAGGTGTACCTGGGAGTGCTGAGGCACTGGGAGTGTCGGAGGTGTACCTGGGAGGTCAGGAGGTACCTGGGGGTGTCAGAGGTGCACTGGGAGAGTCAGAGGTCTCCTGGGAGTGTCGGAGGTGTACTGAGAGTGTCAGAGGTGTACCTGGGAGGTCAGAGGTGTACCTGGGAGTGTCGAGGTGTACCTGGGAGGTCAGGGGTGTACCTGGGAATGTCGGAGGTGTAACTGGGAGTGTCTGAGGTGTACCTGGGAGTGTCAGAGATGTACCAGGGAGGTGTGTGGAGTACCTGGGAGTGCCATTGGTGTACCTGGGAGCGTCAGTGGTACCTGGGAGTGTCAGAGGTACCTGGGAGGTCAGGAGGTACCTGGGAGGTCTGAGGTGCACCAGGGAGGTCAGAAGTGTGCGAGTGTCAGAGGTGTACCTGGGAGGTCAGGGTGCACCTGGGAGTGTCTGAGGTGTACCTGGGAGGTCTGAGGTACCTGGGAGTGTCTGAGGTGTACCAGGGAGGTCAGAGGAGTACCACAGAGTGTCAGAGGTTTACCTGGGAGTGTCTGAGGTGTACCTGGGAGTGTCTGAGGTGTTCCTGGGAGTGCTTGAGGTGTAACCTGGGAGTGTCAGTGGTACCTGGAGGTCAGATGTATACCTGGGAGCATCAGAGGGAAGTGTCAGGAGTACCTGAGAGTGTCGGAGGTGTACCTGGGAGTATCGGAGGTGCCTGGAGTGTCTGAGGTGTACCTGGCATTCACCGGTGTACCTGGGAGTGTCAGTGGTGTACCTGGGAGGTCAGATGGCTAATCTGGGAGCATCAGAGGGTACCTGGTAGTGTCAGGGGAGTACCTGGGAGTGTTGGTGGTGTACTTGGGAGTGTCAGAGGAGTACCTGGGAGCGTCAGGGGAGTACCTGGGAGGTCAGAGGTGTACCTGGGAGGTCAAGGTGTACATGGGGTGTCATTGATGTACCTGGGAGTGTCAGAGGTATACCTGGAAGTGTCAGAGGTGTACATGGAAGTGTCAGAGGTGTACCTGGGAGTGTCTGAAGGTACCTGGGAGTGTGAGAGGTATACCTGGGAGGTCAGGTGTACCTGGGAGTGTCAGCGGTATACCTAAGAGCTGTCAGAGGTACCTGGGAGTGTCTGAGGTGTACCTGGGAGTGTCTGAGGTGCACCTGAGTGTCTGGTTTACCTGAGTGTCAGAGTTGTACCTGGGAGTGTCAAAGGTGTACCTGGAAGTGTCAAGGTGTATGGAAGGACTGAGGTGTACCTGGGAGTGTCAGGGTGTACCAGGAGGTCAGAGAGCTGGGAGGGGTGTACCTGGGAGTGTCTGAGGTGTACCTGGGAGTGAGGAGGATACCTGGGATGTCAGGGGTGTATCTGGAGTGTCAGCAAACCAAGAGGCCAGAGGTGTACCTGGGAGTGTCTACCTGGGAGGTCTGAGGTGTACCTGAGTGTCTGAGGTTTACCTGGGAGTGTCAGAGTTGTACCTGGGAGGTCAAAGGTACCTGGAAGTGTCTAAGGTGTAAGTGGAAGTGACTGAGGTACCTGGGAGGTCAGGGGTGTGTACCAGGGAGTGTCAGAGGAGCACCTGGGAGGTCAGGTGTACCTGGGAGGACTGAGGTGTACGTGGGAGGCAGTGGTGTGTACCTGGGAGTGTCTGAGGTGAACGTGGGAGTCAGTGGTGTACCTGGGAGGTCAGAAATGTGCCTGGGAGGTCTGAGGTGTACCTGGGAGGCCAAGAAGTACCAGGGAGTACAGGAGTACCTGGGAGTGAGAGGAGTACCTGGGAGGTCAGAGGTGTACCTAGGAGCGTCTGAGGTGTACCTGAATGTCAGAGGTGTACCTCAGAGTGTCAGGACGTGTACCTGGGAGGTCAGAGGTGTACCAGGGAATGTCAGGAGTACCTGGGAGGTCAGAGGTGTACTGGGAGGTCAGAGGTGTACCTGAGTGTCAGAGGTGTACCTCGAGTGTCAGAGGTGTACATGAGTGTCGAGTGTACCTGCGAGTGTGAGAAATGTACCTGGGAGTGTCTGGGGTGTACCTGGAAGTGTCTCGGGTGTACCTGGAGTGTCTGAGGTGTACCTGGGAGGTCAGAGGTGCACTGGGAGGTCAGAGGTGTACCTGGGAGGCCAGTGTACCAGAGGTCAGAGGTGTACCTGGGAGTGTCGGAGGTGAACCTGGCAGGCCAGAGGAGCACCAGGAGTGTCACAGGAGTACCTGAGTGTCAGCGGCATACCTAAGAGTGTCAGAGGTGTACCTGGCAGTGTCAGAGGAGTACCAGGGAGTGCCTGAGGTGTACCCGGGAGTGACAGAGGTACCTGGGAGTGTCAAGGTGTACCTGGAGTGTCTGAGGTGTACCTTGAGTTTGAGGTGTACCTGAGAGTGTCAGGGGTGTACCTGAGGGTCAGGTGCACCTGGGAGGTCAGGAGGTGTACCTGGGAGTCTCAGAGGTACCTGGGAGTGTCAGAGGTGTACCTGGTAGTGGTCAGTGGTGTGCCTGGAGTGTCAGAGGTGTACCTGGGAGTGTCTGAGATGTACCTTGGATTGTCCTGGTGTACCTTGGAGTGTTAAAGGTGTACCTGGGAGTGTCAGAGGTGTACCTGGGGTTTCAAAGGTGTAATTTGGGGTGTCATTGATGTACCTGGAGGTCAGAGGTGTACCTGAAGTGTCAGAGGTGTACCTGGAAGTGTCAGAGGTGTACCTGGGAGTGTCTAGTGTACCTGGGAGTGTGGAGGTGTACCTGGGAGTGTCAGGGTGTACCTGGGAGTGTCAGCGTATAACTAAGAGTGTCAGAGGTGTACCTGGGAGTGTCTGAGGTGTACCTGGGAGCTGTCTGAGGTGTACCTGGAGTGTCTGAGGTTTACCTGGGAGGCCAGAGTTGTACCTGGGAGTGTCAAAGTTGTACCTGGAAGTGTCCAAATTGTAAGAGGAAGGACTGAGGTGTACCTGGGAGTGTCAGGGTGTACCAGGGAGGTCAGAGGCACCTGGTGTCAGGGGTGTACCTGGGAGTGTCTGAGGTGCAATGTGGAGTGTCAGTGGTGTACCTGGGAGTTTCAGAGGTGCACCTGGGAGGTCAGAGGTGCACGGAAGTGTCAGAGGTGTACCTGGGAGTGTCTGAAGGTACCTGGAGGTGGAGGTGCACCTGGGAGTCTCAGGTGTACCTGGGAGTGTCAGCGGTATAACGCAGAGTGTCAGGAGGTGTACCTGGGAGGTCTGAGGTGTACCTGGGAGTGTCAGGGGTGTACCAGGGAGTGTCAGAGGAGTACCTGGGAGGTCAGGGTACCTGGGAGTGTCTGAGGTGAGGTGGGAGGTCAGTGGTGTACCTGGGAGTTCCAGAGGTGTACCTGGGAGGACAGCGGTATACCCAAGTGTTAGAGGTGTACCTGAGTGCCGAGTGTACCTGGAGGCTCAGGTACCAGGGAATGTCAGAGAGTACCCTGGGAGTGTCAGGGTTTACCTGGGAGTGTCTGAGGTGTACGTGGGAGTGTCAGTGGTGTACCTGGGAGTTTCAGAGGTGTGTACCTGGGAGGTCAGAGGTGTACCTAGGAGTGTCTGAGTGTACCTGAGTGTCTGAGGTGTAATTTTGGCAGTTTCTGAAGTGTCTCGCAGTGTCTGAGGTACCTGGCAGTGTCAGAGGTGCACCTGGGAGTGTCTGAGGTGTACCTGGGAGGTCTGAGGTGTTCCTCGAGTGCCTGAGGTGTAACCTGGGAGGCCAGTGGTGTACCTGAGAGTGTCGGAGGTGTACCTGGGAGCATCGGAGGTACCTGGGAGTGTCTGAGGTGTAACCTGGCAGTTTCACCGGTGTACCGGGAGTTGTCAGTGGTGTACCTGGGAGTGTCAGATGTATACCTGGGAGGGAGAGAGGGTACCTGGGAGTGCCTGAGGTGTACCTGAGTGTCAGAGGTGTACCTGGGAGTGCCGGAGGTGCACCTGGGAGGTCGGAGGTGCAACCTGGGAGTGTCAGAGGTGTACCTGGGCGTGTCAGAGGTGCACCTGGGAGTGTCAGGGGTGTACCTGGGAGTGTTGGTGGTGTACCTGGGAGTGCCAGAGGATACCCTGTCAGGAGGGAGTGTCAGAGGTGTACCTGGGAGTGTCAAAGGTGTACCTGGGGGTGTCATTGATGCACCTGGGAGTGTCGAGGCATACCTGGAAGTGTCAGAGGTGTACCTGGAAGGCCAGAGGTGTACCTGGAGTGTCTGAAGTGTACCTGGGAGGGAGGTGTACCTGGGAGTGTCAGGTGTGTACCTGGGAGTGTCAGCGGTGATACCCAAGAGTGTCAGAGGTGTACCTGGGAGTGTCTGAGGTGTACCTGGGAGTGTCTGAGGTACCTGAGTGTCTGAGGTTTACCTGGGAGGTCAGAGTTGACCTGGAGTGTCAAAGGCACTGGAAGTGTCCAAGGTATGGAAGTGACTGAGGTGTACATGGGAGGTCAGGGTGTACCAGGGAGGTCAGAGGAGTACCTGGGAGTGCCAGGTGTACTTGGGAGTGTCTGAGGTGGCATGTGGGAGGTCAGTGGTGTACCTGGGAGTCAGAGGTGTAACTGGGAGGCCAGAGGGCCCACAGTGTCTGAGGTGTACCTGAGAGTGTCTGAGGTGTACTTGGCAGGCCTGTGCCCGGCAGTGTCTGAGGTGTACCTGCAGTGTCAGAGGTGCACCTGGGAGTGTCTGAGGTGTACCTGGGAGTGTCAGAGGTGTCCTGGCAGTGCATCTGAGGTGTACCTGGGAGGTCTGAGGTGTACTGGGAGTGTCTAAGGTGTACCTGGGAGTGTCTGAGGTGTAACCTGGGAGGTCAGGTGTACCTGAGAGTGTCGGAAGTGTACCTGGGAGTATCGAGGTGTACCTGGGAGTGTCTGAGGTGTACCTGGCAGGTCACGGTGTACCTGGGAGGTCAGTGGTGTACCTGGAGGTCAGATGATACCGAGGAACCAGAGGGCACTGGGAGTGTCTGAGGTACCGGGAGTGTCAGGGTGTACCGGTGTCGGCTAGGTACCTGGGGTGTCAGAGTGTTCTTGGGAGAGTCGGAGGTGCACCTTGAGTGTCGGAGGTGTACATGGAGGTCAGAGGCACCTGAGAGTGTCTGAGGGTGCACCTGGCAGTGTCTGAGGTGTACCTGAGGACAGGTGTGTACCTGGGAGCATCAGAGGTGTACCTGGGAGTGTCTGAGGTGTACCTGGGAGCACAGGAGAGGTACCTGGGAGTGTCTGAGGTACCTGGCAGTGCCTGTACCTGGGAGTGTCAGTGGTGACCTGGGAGGTCTGAGGTTTCACCTGGGAGGTCAGAGGTTTACCTGGGAGTGCTGGAGGTGTAACCTGGGAGGTCGGAGGCAACTGGGAGTGTCAGGGGTGTACCTGGGAGGGTCAGGGTGTACCTGAGGGTCAGAGGTACCTGGGAGTGTCAGAGGTGACCTGGGAGGCCAGAGGTGCACCTGGTAGTGTCAGTGGTGTACCTGGGAGGCCAGAGGTGTACCGGGAGTGTCTGAGATGTACCTGGGAGTGTCAGAGGAAAACCTGGGAGGTCAGAGGTGTACCTGGGAGTGTCAGACTGTACCTGGGGGTGTCAAAAGGTACCTAGGTGTCGTTGATGTACCTGGGAGGTCAGAGGTGTACCTGGTAGTGTCAGAGGTGTACCTGGAAGGTCAGAGGTGTACCTGGGAGTGTCTGAAGTGCACGAGTGTGAGAGGTGTACCTGGGAGGTCAGGGGTGTACCTGGGAGTGTCACATACCTAAGAGGTCAGGTGTACCTGGGAGGTCTGAGGTGTACCTGGGAGTGTCTGAGGCACTTATGTCTGAGGCTTACCTGGGAGTGTCAGAGCTGTACCCGGGAGTGTCAAAGTTGCCTGAAAGGCCTAAGGTGTAAGTGGAAGTGACTGAGGTGTACCTGGGAGGTCAGGGGTGTACCAGGAGTGCCAGAGAGCACCTGGGAGGTCAGGGGTGTACCTGAGTGTCTGAGGTGTACGTGGGAATATCAATGGTGTACCGGAGTTTCCAGGAGGTGTACCTGTTGAGGCACCTAGGAGTGTCTGAGGTGTACCTGAGAGTGTCCTGAGGTACTTGGCAGTTTCTGAAGTGTTCCTGGCAGTGTCTGAGGGGTGGCACCTGGGAAGTGTCAGAGGTGCACCTGGGAGTGCCGAGATGTACCTGGAGGTCAGAGGTGGCACTTGGTAGTGTCAGTGGTGTACCTGGGAGTGTCAGAGGTGTACCTGGGGAGTGTCTGAGATGCACCTGGGAGGCAGGTGCCTGGGAGGTCAGAGGTGTACCCTGGGAGGGTCAGGAGGTGTACCTGGGAGGAGGAGTACCTGGGAGCGTCAGGGAGTACCTGGGAGTGTCAGAGGTGTACCTGGGAGGTCAAAGGTACCGGGGTGTCATTGACGTACCTGGGAGCGTCAGGTATACCTGGAAGTGTCAGAGGTGTACCTGGAAGTGTCACAGGTGTACCTGGGAGGTCTCAAGTGTACCTGGGAGGGAGAGGTGCACGGAGTGTCAGGTGTACCTGGGAGGTCATGGTATACCTAAGAAAGGTCAGAGTCCTGGAATCCCATACCATCCGATCCTGTATCTTTCATCAGAGTTGTACCTGGGAGGTCAGTGTACCTGAAGTGTCTAAGGTGTAAGTGGAAGTGACTGAGGTGTACCTGGGACTGTCAGGGGTGTACCAGGGAGTGTCAGAGGTGTACCAGGGAGTTTCAGGAGGTGTACCTGGGAGTGTCAGAGGTACCTACGAGTGTCTGGAGGTGTACCTGAGAGTGTCTTGAGGTGTACTTGGCAGTGTCTGAAGTGTTCCCAGTGTCTGAGGTGTACCTGGCAGTGTCAGAGGTGCATCTGGGAGTGTCTGAGGTGTACCTGGGAGTGTCTGAGGTGTGTGACTGGCAGTGTCTGAGGTGTACCTGGGAGTGTCAGAGGTGTACCTGGGGAGGCCTGAGGGACCTGGGAGGCCTGAGGTGTAACCTGGGAGGCTCAGTGAGTACCTGAGAGTGTCGGAGGTGTACCTGGGAGTATCGGAGGTGTACCTGGGAGTGTCTGAGGTGTACCTGGCAGCCCAGCGGTGTACCTGGGAGTGTCAGTGGTGTACCCTGGAGTGCCAGATGTAAACTTGGGAGCATCAGAGGGTACCTGGGAGTGTCTGAGGTGTACCTGGGAGTGTCAGAGGTGTACCTGGACTGCGGATGTGTACCTGGGAGTGTCGGAGGTGTACCTGGGAGTGTCAAAGGTGTACCTGGGCGTGTCAGAGTGTACCTGGAGGTCAGGGTGTACCTGGGAGTGTCGGTTGTGTACCTGGGAGTGTCAGAGGTGTTATTGGGAGAGTCGGAGGTGTACCTGGGAGGTCGGAGGTGTACATTGGGAGTGTCAGAGGTGTACCTGAGTGTCTGAGGTGCCCTGGCAGTGTCTGAGGTGTAGCTGGAGGTCAGATGTATACCTGGGAGGCAGCAGAGGTGTACCTTGGAGTGTCTGAGGTGTACATGGGAGTATCAGAGGTGTACCTGGGAGTGTCTGAAGTGTACTTGGCAGTGTCAGCGGTGTACCTGGGAGTGTCAGTGGTACCTGGGAGTGTCAGATGTATACCTGGGAGTATCAGAGGGTACCTGGGAGTGTCTGAGGTGTACCTGGGAGTCAGAGGTGTACCTGGGATGCTGGAGGTGTACCTGGGAGTGTCGGAGGTGCACTGGAGTGTCAGAGGTACCTGGGGGTGTCAGAGGTGTACCTGGGAGAGTCAGAGGTCTTCCTGGGAGTGTCGGAGGTGTACCTGAGAGTGTCAGAGGTACCTGGGGTGTCAGAGGTGTACCTGGGATGTCGAGGTACCTAGGAGGTCAGGGGTGTACCTGGGAGTGTCAGAGGTACCTGGGAGTGTCTGAGGTACCAGGAGTGCTGAGAGGTGCCTGGGGAGTGTCGAGGAGTACCTGGGAGTGTCAGGGGTGCACCTGGGAATGTCTGAGGTGTGCCTGGGGAGTGTCTGAGGTGTACCTGGGGGTTCGAGGTGGCACCAGGAGTGTCAGAGGAGTACACAGAGTGTCAGAGGTGTACCTGGGAGTGTCTGAGGTGTACCTGGGAGTGTTCCTGAGGTGTTCCTGGGAGTGCTTGAGGTAACCTTGAGTGTCAGTGGTGTACCTGGGAGTGTCAGATGTATGCCTGGAGTATCAGAGGGTACCTGGTAGTGTCAGGGAGTACCTGAGAGTGTTGGAGGTGTACCTGGGAGTATCGGAGGTGTACCTGGAGTGTCTGAGGTACCTGGCAGTTTCACCGGTGTACCTGGGAGGCAGTGGTGTACGGGAGTGTCAGATGTATACCTGGGAGTATCAGAGGGGTACCTGTGACAGGGGAGTACTGGAGTGGGAGGTGTACTTGGGAGTGTCAGAGGTGTACCGGAGCGTCAGGGAGGCCTGGGAGTGTCAGAGGTGTACCTGAGTGTCAAAGGTGTACCTGGGGTGTCATTGATGTACCTGGGAGGGTCAGAGGTATACCTGGAAGTGTCAGAGGTGGTGGCATGGAAGTGTCAGAGGTACCTGGGGAGGTCTGAAGTGCACCTGGGAGTGTGAGAGGTATACCTGGAGTGTCAGGGGTGTACCTGGGAGGTCAGCGGTATACCTAAGAGTGTCAGAGCTGTACCTGGAGTGTCTGAGGTGGGTGGAAGGACTGAGGTGCACCTGGAGTGTTGGGGGTGTACCAGGAGGTCAGAGGAGTACCTGGGAGGTCAGGGGTACCTGGGAGTGTCTGAGGGTGTACCTGGGAGGTGAGAGGTATACCTGGGAGGTCAGGTGTACCTGGGAGGTCAGCGGTATACCCAAGAGTGTCAGAGGTGTACCTGGGAGTGTCTGAGGTGTACCTGGAGGTCTGAGGTACCTGAGGTCTGAGGTTTACCTGGGAGGCCAGGTGAGGGCCTGGGAGGTCAAAGGTGTACCTGGAAGTGTCTAAGGTGTAAGTGGAAGTGACTGAGGCCTGGGAGTGTCAGGTGTACCAGGGAGGTCAGATTGAGTACCTGGGAGGTCAGGGTGTACCGAAGTGTCTGAGGTGTACGGGAGGTACCTGGGAGTGTCTGAGGTGCAATGTGGGAGTGTCAGTGGTGTACCTGGGAGGCCAGAAATGCCGGGAGGTTCGAGGTGTACCTGGAGTGTCATAGTTCCAGGGAGTGTCACAGGAGGCCTGGGAGTGTGCAGGAGGTGTACCTGGGAGTGTCAGAGGGTGTACCTAGGAGCGTCTGAGGTGTACCTGGGAATGTCAGAGGTGTACCTCAGAGTGTCAGACGTACCTGGGAGTGTCAGAGGTGTACCAGGAATGTCAGTGGAGCACTGGGAGGTCAGAGGTGTACCTGGGAGTGTCAGAGGTACCTCAGAGGTCAGAGGTGTACCTCAGAGTGTCAGAGGTGTGTACATGGGAGGTGTCGGAGGTGTACCCAGGAGTGTGAGAAATGTACCTGGGAGTGTCTGGGGTGTACCTGGAAGTGTCTCAGGGTGCACCTGGGGTGTGTCTGAGGTGTACCTGGGAGTGTCAGAGGTGTACCTGGGAGGCCAGAGGTGTACCTGGGAGGTCAGAGGTACCAGAGAGTGTCAGAGGTGTACCTGGGAGCGAGGTACCCGCAGTGTCAGAGGAGTACCAGGGAGTGTCACAGGAGTACCTGGGAGTGTCAGCGGTATACCTAAGAGTGTCAGAGGTGTACCTGGCAGGTCAGAGGAGTACCAGGGAGTGCTCAGAGGTATACCTGGGAGTGACAGAGCTGTACCTGGGAGGTCAGCGGTGTACCGGGAGTGTCTGAGGTACCTGGAGTTTCTGAGGTGCACCCTGAGAGTCAGGTGTACCTGGGAGGTCAGGTACCTGGAGGGTCAGGAGGCCTGGGAGTCTCAGAGGTGTACCTGGGAGTGTCGAGGTGTACTCATAGTGTCAGTGGTACCTGGGAGGTCAGAGGTGTACCTGGGAGTGTCTGAGATGTACCTGGGATTGTCAGAGGTGTACCTGGGAGAAGGTGTACCTGGGAGTGTCAGAGGTGGCCTGGGGGTTTCAAAGCTGGGGTGCCTGGGGTGGTCTGAGGTGTAACATGGGAGGCCGTGGTGGTACTTGAGAGTGTGGAGGTACCTGGGAGTGTCAGAGGCACTGGAGTGTCAGAGGTGTACGTGGGAGTGTCAGAGGTGTACCGGAGTGTCTGAGGTACCTGGAAATGTCTGAGGTGTACCTGGGAGTGTATGAGTGCACTGGGAGTGTCAAAGGTGTACCTGGAAGTGTCTGAGGTGTACCTGGGAGTGTCTGGAGATATACCTGGGAGTGTCGGAGTGCCCAGGAAGCCAGAGGCACTGGGAGTGTCTGAGAACCAGGAGTGTCCGAGATTCTGGAGATTGCTGAGGTGTACCTGAGTTCAGTGTTCCTGGTATCTTTGGTGTACCTGGAAGTCAGGCACCTGGTAGTGTCTGAGTGTACCTGGGAGTGTCTGACGTACCTGAGAGTGTCTGAGGTGTACCTGGGAGTTCCGAGGGGTGTACCTGGGAGGTCTGAGGTGTACCTGGGAGGCTGAGGTACCT
This sequence comes from Homarus americanus, assembly GCF_018991925.1. Classification (NCBI taxonomy): domain Eukaryota; kingdom Metazoa; phylum Arthropoda; class Malacostraca; order Decapoda; family Nephropidae; genus Homarus; species Homarus americanus. The sequence goes on along the minus strand of NW_024756777.1, from coordinate 34,107 downwards.
GGGAGTGTCTGAGGACCTGGGGAGTGTCTGAGGTGTAACCTGGGAGGTTGCGGAAAACCGGAGAGTGTCGAGGCCTGGGAGTACGGAGGTGTACTTGGAGTGTCTGAGGTACCTGGCAGTGTCCCGAGTGGTACCTGGAGGTCAGATGTAAACTTGGGAGTATCAGAGGGCACCTGGGAGTGTCTGAGGTGTACCTGGGAGTGTCAGAGGTGGTACCTGGGACTGCTGAGGTACCTGGGAGCAATGGAGGTGTACCTGAGTCAAGGTGTACCCAGTGTCAGAGGTGTACCTGGGAGTGCCGGGGTGTACCTGGGAGTGTCGGTCAGTACCTGGGAGGTCAGAGGTGTTATTGGGAGAGTCGGAGGTGTACCTGGGAGTGTCGGAGGTGCACATGGGAGTGTCAGAGGTGTACCTGAGAGTGTCTGAGGTGTACCTGGCAGTGTCTGAGTAGCTGGGAGGTCAGATGTATACCTGGGGAGGCAGAGGTGTACCTGGAGTGTCTGAGGTGTGCTACGGGAGCATCAGGTGTACCTGGGAGTGTCTGAAGTGTACTTGGCAGGTCAAAGGTGTACCTGGGAGTGCTGGGTGGTGTACCTGGGAGGTCAGATGCATACCTGGGAGCATCAGAGGTGTACCTGGGAGTGTCTGAGGTGTACCTGGAGGTCAGAGGTGTACCTGGGAGTGCTGGAGGTGTACCTGGGAGTCGGAGGTGTACCTGGGAGTGTCAGAGGTACCTGGGGGTGTCAGAGGTGTACCTGGGAGAGTCGAGGTCTTCCTGAGTGTCGGAGGTACCTGAGAGTGTCAGAGGTGTACCTTGGGAGTGTCAGAGGTGTACCTGGGATGTCGAGGTGTACCCAGGAGTGTCAGGGGTGTACCTGGGAGTGCTGAGAGGTGTACCTGGGAGGTCTGAGGTGTACCAGGGAGTGTCAGAGGTGTGCTGCCTGGAGTGTCAGAGGAGTACCCGGAGTGTCAGGTGCACCTGGGAATGTCTGAGGTGTACCTGGGAGTGTCTGAGGTACCTGGGAGTGTCTGAGGTGTACCAGGAGTGTCAGGAGGAGTACCACAGGAGTGTCAGAGGTGTACCTGGGAGTGTTGAGTACCTGGGAGGTCTGAGGTGTTCCTGGGAGTGCTTGAGGTGTAACCTGGAGTGTCAGTGGTGTACCTGGGAGTGTCAGATGTATACCTGGGAGCATCAGAGGGTACCTGAGAATGTCAGGGGAGTACCTGAGAGTGTTGGAGGTGTACCTGAGCACGAGGTGTACCTGGAGTGTCTGAGGTACCTGGCAGTTTCACTGGTGTACCTGGGAGTGTCAGTGGTACCTGGGAGGTCAGATGGTTACCTGGGAGTATCAGAGGGGTACCTGGAAGCTGGGGAGTACCTGGGAGGTTGTGGTAACTTGGGAGTGTCAGAGGTGTACCTGGGAGCGTCAGGGAGAGTACCTGGGAGTATCAGAGTGTACCTGGGAGTGTCAAAGGTACCTGGGGTGTCATTGATGTACCTGGGAGGGTCAGAGGATACCTGGAAGTGTCAGAGGTACATGGAAGTGTCAGAGGTGTACCTGGGAGTGTCTGAAGTGTACCTGGGAGGTGTGAGAGGTATACCTGGGAGTGTCAGGGTGCACCTGGGAGGTTCGGCGGTATACCTAAGAGTGTCAGAGCTGTACCGGAGTGTCTGAGGTGTAAGGGAAGTGACTGAGGTGTACCTGGGAGCAACAGGGGTGTACCAGGAGGTCAGAGGAGTACCTGGGAGGTGGGGTGTACCGAGTGTCTGAGGTGCACCTGGGAGGAGAGGTATACCTGGGAGTGTCAGGGGTGTACCGGAGTGTCAGCGGTATACCCAGAGTGTCAGAGGTGTACCTGGGAGTGTCTGAGGTGTACCTGGGAGGTCTGAGGTGTACCTGAGTGTCTGAGGTTTACCTGGGAGTGTCAGAGTTGTACCTGGGAGTGTCAAGGTGTACCTGGAAGTGTCTAAGGTAAGTGGGAAGGACTGAGGTGTGCCTGGGAGTGTCAGGGGTGTACCAGGAGTGCTCAGATTAGTACCTGGGAGTGTCAGGGGTGTACCTGGGAGTGTCTGAGGTGCACGTGGGAGTGTCAGGGTAAACGGGAGTGTCTGAGGCATGGGAGGTCAGTGGTGTACCTGGGAGTGTCAGAATGTGCCTGGGAGTGTCTGAGGTGTACCTGGGAGTGTCATAGAAGTTCCAGGAGTGTCACAGGAGTACCTGGGAGTGTGCGAGGTGTACCTGGGAGGTCAGAGGTACCTAGGGATGTCTGAGGTGTACTGGGAATGTCAGAGGTGTACCTCAGAGTGTCAGACGTACCTGGGAGGTCAGAGGTACCAGGGAATGTCAGTGGAGGACTGGAGTGTCAGAGGTGTACCGGAGGTCAGTCCTCAGAGGTCAGGAGGTGTGCCTGATGTCGGAGGTGTACCGCGAGTGTGAGAATGCACCTGGGAGTGTCTGGGTGTACCTGGAAGTGTCTCGGGTGTACCTGGGTGTGTCTGAGGTGTACCTGAGTGTCAGGAGGTGTACCTGAGTGTCAGAGGTGTACCTGGGAGTGTCAGAGGTGTACCAGAGAGTGTCAGAGGTGTACCTGGGAGTGTCGAGGTGTACCTGGCAGTGTCAGAGGAGTACCAGGGAGTGTCACAGGAGTACCTGGGAGTGTCAGAGGTATACCTATGAGTGTCAGAGGTGTACCCAGATGTCAGAGGAGTACCAGGGAGGTCAGGGTATACCTGGGAGTGACAGAGCGTGCACCTGGGAGTGTCAGCGGTGCACTGGGAGTGTCTGAGGTGTACCTGGGAGTTTCTGAGGTACCTGAGAGTGTCAGGTGTACCTGGGAGGGTCAGGGGTGTACCTGGGAGGGGTCAGAGGTGTACCTGGGAGTTCAGAGGTGTACCTGGGAGTGTCAGGAGGTGTACCTGGTAGTGTCAGTGGTACCTGGGAGTGTCAGAGGTGTACCTGGGAGTGTCTGAGATGTACCTGGGATTGTCAGAGGTGTACCTGGGAGGTTAAAGGTGTACCTGGGAGTGTCAGAGGTGTACCTGGGGTGTCAAAGGTGTACTTGGGGTGCCGTGTGTCTGAGGTGTAACCTGGGAGGTCAGTGGTGTACCTGAGAGTGTCGGAGGTGTACTGGGAGGTCAGAGGTGTACCTGGGAGGTCAGAGGTGCATGTGGAGGTCAGGAGGTGTACCTGGGAGTGTCTGAGGTGTACCTGAAATGTCTGAGGTGTACCGGAGTGTATGAGGTGCACTGGGAGGCTGCGTGTACCTGAAGTGTCAGAGGTGTACCGGAGTGTCTGAGATATACCTGGGAGTGTCAGAGGTGTACCTGGGAGGTCGGAGGTGTACCTGGGAGTGTCTGAGGTGTACCCAGAGTGTCTGGAGGTGTTCCTGAGATTGTCTGAGGTGTACCTGGCAGTGTCTGAGGTGTTCCTGGTAGTGTCTTGGTGCCTGGCAGTGTCAGAGGTGCACCGCAGTGCTGTCTGAGGTACCTGGGAGTGTCTTGACGTACCTGAGAGTGTCGAGGTGTACCTGGGAGTGTCTGAGGTGTACCTGGGAGTGTCTGAGGTGTAACCTGGGAGTGTCAGTGGTGTACCTGAGAGTGTCGGAGGTGTACCTGGGAGTATCGGAGGTGTACCTGGGAGTGTCTGAGGTACCTGGCAGTTTCAGCGGTGTACCTGGGAGTGCTTGGTGGTGACCGGGAGGTCAGATGTATACCTGGGAGCATCAAGGGGTACCTAGGAGTGTCTGAGGTGTACCTGGGAGGCCAGAGGTGTACCTGGAGTGCTGAGGTACCTGGGAGTGTCGGAGGTACCTGGGAGTGTCAGAGGTGTACCTGGGCGTGTCAGAGGTGTACCTGGGAGTGTCAGGGGTGTACCTGGGAGTGTCAGATGTACCTGGGAGGTCAGAGGTGTTCTTGGGAGAGTCGGAGGTGTACCTGGGAGTGTCGGAGGTGCACATGGGAGTGTCAGAGGTGTACCTGAGAGTGTCTGAGGTGTACCTGGCAGTGTCTGAGGTGTACCTGGGAGGTCATATGTATACCTGGGAGCACAGAGGTACCTGGGAGTGTCTGAGGTACCTGGGCATCAGAGGTACCTGGGAGTGTCTGAGGTGCACCTGGCAGTGTCAGCGGTGTACCTGGAAGTGTCAGTGGTGTACCTGGGAGTGTCAGATGTATACCTAGGAGCATCAGGAGGTGTACCTGGGAGTGTCTGAGGTGTACCTGGGAGTGTCAGAGGTGCACCAGGAGTGCTGGAGGTGTACCTGGGAGTGCCGGAGGTGTACCTGGGAGTGTCAGAGGTGTACCTGGGGGTGTCAGAGGTACCTGGGAGAGTCAGAGGTCTCCTGGGAGGTGTCGGAGGTACCTGGAGTGTCAGGAGGTACCTGGGAGGTCACGAGGTGTACCTGGAGTGTCAGGGGTGTACCTGGGAGTGCCGAGGTGTACCTGGGAGTGTCTGAGGTGTACCTGGGAGTGTCAGAGGATGTACCCGGGAGGTCAGTGGAGGACCTGGGAGGCCATTGGTGTACCTGGGAGCGTCAGTGGTGTAGCTGGGAGTGTCAGGAGGTGTACCTGGGAGGTCAGACGCCTGGGAGTGTCTGAGGTGTACCAGAGTGTCAGTGTGCCTGGGAGCAGCTGGGGGAGGTACCTGGGAGTCAGGGGTACCTGGGAGTGTCTGAGGTGTACCTGGGAGTGTCTGAGGTGTACCTGGGAGTGTCTGAGGTGTACCAGGGAGTGTCAGAGGAGTACCAAAGAGTGTCAGAGGTGTACCTGGGAGTGTCTGAGGTGTACCTGGCAGTGTCAGAGGAGTACCAGGGAGTGTCAGAGGTGTACCTGGGAGTGCCGGAGGTGTACCTGGGAGGTTGGGGAGGTACCTGGGAGTGTAGAGGTGTACCTAAGAGGTCAGAGGTGGTACCTGGGGTGTCAGTGTACCTGGGGGTGCTGGCTGATGTACCTGGGAGCACAAGGTGTACCTGAAGTGTCAGAGGTGCACCTGGAAGTGTCAGAGGTGTACCTGGGAGTGTCTGAACTGTACCTGGGAGTGTGAGAGGTACCTGGGAGTGTCAGGGGTGTACCTGGAGTGCTGGGCAGATACCAAGAGTGTCAGAGGTGTACCTGGGAGTGTCTGAGGTACCTGGGAGTGTCTGAGGTGTACCTTAGTGTCTGAGGTTTACCTGGGAGGTCAGAGTTGTACCTGGGAGTGTCAAAGTTGTACCTGGAAGTGTTCCAAGGTGTAAGTGAAGTGACTGAGGTGTACCTGGGAGAGGTCAGGGGTACCAGGGAGTGTCAGAGGAGCACCTGGGAGTGTCAGGGTGTACCTGGGAGTGTCTGAGGTGTACGTGGGAGTGTCAGTTTGTACCTGGGAGTTTCCAGAGGTGTACCTGGGAGGTCAGAGGTGTACCTAGGAGTGTCTGAGTTGTACCTGAGAGTGTCTGAGGTGTAACTTGGCAGTTTCTGAAGTGTTCCTGGCAGTGTCTGAGGTGTACCTGGCAGTTTCACCGGTGTACCTGGGAGGCAGAGGTGTACCTGGGAGGTCAGATGATACCTGGAGTATCAGAGGGTACCTGGGAGTGTCTGAGGTGTACCTGGGAGTGTCAGAGGTACCTGGGAGTGCCGGAGGTGTACCTGGGAGTGTCGGAGGTGTACCTGGGAGCGAGTGTGTACCTGGGCGTGTCAGAGGTGTACCTGGGAGTGTCAGGGGTGTACCTGAGGAGTGTCGGTTGTGTACCTGGGAGGTCAAAATGTTCTTGGGAGAGTCGGAGGTGTACCTGGGAGTGTCGGAGGTGTACATGGGAGTATCAGAGGTGGGACCTGAGGAGTGTCTGAGGTGTACCAGTGTCTGAGGTGTACCTGGAGGCTCAGATGGCTACCTGGGAGCATCAGAGGTGTACCTGGGAGTGTCTGAGGTACCTGGAGCATCAGAGGTACCTGGGAGTGTCTGAGGTACTGGGAGTGTCAGAGATGTACCTGGGAGAGTCAGAGGTCTTCCTGGGAATGTCGGAGGTGTACCTGAGAGTGTCAGAGGTGTACCTGGGAGGCTGGGAGGTGTACCTGGGAGTGTCGAGGTGTACCTGGGAGTGTCAGGGGTACCTGGGAGAGTCGGAGGTGCACCTGGGAGTGTCTGAGGTGTACCTGAGTGTCAGAGATGTACCAGAGTGTCAGTGGAGTACCTGGGAGTGTCATTGGTACCTGGAGCGTCAGTGGTGGTACCTTGGAGTGTCAGGAGGTGTACCTGGGAGGTCAGAGGTGTACCTGGGAGGTTCTGAGGTGTACCAGGGAGGTCAGAGGTGTGCCTGGGAGTGTCAGAGGTGTACCTGAGTGTCAAGGGTGCACCTGGGAATGTCTGAGGTACCTGGAGTGTCTGAGGTGTACCTGGGGTGTCTGAGGTGTACTGGGGAGTGTCAGGAGGAGTACCACAGAGTGTCAGAGGTGTACCTGGGAGTGTCTTGAGGTACCTGGCAGTGTCAGAGGAGTACCAGGAGTGTCAGAGGTGTACCTGGGAGTGACAGAGGTACCTGGGAGCATCAAGGTGTACCTGGGAGTGTCTGGAGGTGTACCTGGGAGTTTCTGGAGGTGTACCTGGGAGTGTCAGGGGTGTACCTGGGAGGTCAGGGTGTACCTGGGAGGTCTGAGGTGTACCTGGGAGTGTCAGAGGTGTACCTGGGAGCAAGTGGGAGGCACCCAGTAACAGTGTACCTGGGAGGCTGTCAGGTGTACCTGGGAGTGTCTGAGATACCTGGGAGTGTTAGAGGTGTACCTGGGAGTGTCAGAGGTGTACCCAAGAGTGTCAGAGGTGTACCTGGGGGTGTCAAAGGTGCACCCGGGGTGCTATTGATGTACCTGGAGTGTCAAGGTACCTGGAAGTGTCAGAGGTGTACCTGGAAGTGTCAGAGGTGTACCTGGGAGTGTCCGAAGTGTACCTGGGAGTGTGGAGAGGTGTACCTGGGAGTGTCAGGTGTACCTGGGAGTGTCGGCGGTATACCTAAGAGTGTCAGAGGTGTACCTGGGAGTGTCTGAGGTGTACCTGGGAGTGTCTGAGGTACCTGAGTGTCTGAGGTTTACCTGGGAGTGTCAGAGTTGTACCTGGGAGCAAAGCAGGCCTGGAAGTGTCTAAGGTGGGTGAAGTGACTGAGGTGTTCCTGGGAGGTCAGGGGTGTACCAGGGAGGTCAGAGGAGTACCTGGGAGTGTCAGGGGTGTACCTGGGAGGTCTGAGGTGCATGTGGGAGGCTGCTTGTGTACCTGGGAGCCAGAGGTGTACCTGGGAGTGTCAGAGGTGTACCTAGGAGTGTCTGAGGGTACCTGAGAGTGTCTGAGGCACTTGGCAGTTTGAAGTGTTCCTGGCAGTGTCTGAGGTGTACCTGGCAGTGTCAGAGGTGCACCTGGGAGGTTTGAGGTGTACCTGGGAGTGTCTGAGGTGTACCTGGCAGTGTCTGAGGTGTACCTGGGAGTGTCTGAGGTACCTGGGAGAGTCTGGAGGTGTTCCTGGGAGTGCCTGAGGTAACCTGGGAGGTCAGTGGTGTACCTGGAGAGTGTCGGAGGTACCTGGGAGCATCGGAGGCATGACAGTGTTTGAGGCCCGGCAGCCACCCCTGTACCTGGGAGGCTGTGGTGTACCTGGGAGGTCAGATGGATACCTGGGAGTATCAGAGGGTACCTGGGAGTGTCTGAGGTGTACCTGGGAGTGTCAGAGGTACCTGGGAGGCCGGAGGTGTACCTGGGAGCTGGAGGTGTACCTAGGAGTGTCAGAGGTGCACCTGGGCGTGTCGGAGGTGTACCTGGAGTGTCAGTGTTGTACCTGAGAGTGTCGGTTGGTGTACCTGGGAGGTCAGAGGTGTTCTTGGGAGAGTCGGAGGTGATCTGGGATTGTTGGAGGGTACATAGGGAGTATCAGAGGTGTACCTGAGAGTGTCTGAGATATACCTGGGAGTGTCTGAGGTGTACCTGGTGTGTCTGAGGTGTACCTGGAGTGTCTGAGGTAACCTGGGAGTGCTAGTGGTGTACCTGGGAGTGTCGGAGGTGTACCTGGGAGTATCGGAGGTGTACCTGGGAGTGTCGGAGGTACCTGGAGTGCCAGAGGTGTACCTGGGAGTGTCAGAGGTGTACCTGGGAGGTCAGAGGTGTACCTGGGAGTGTCTGGAGGTACCTGGAAGTGTCTGAGGGGTACCTGGGAGTGCAGGAGGCACCTGGAGTGTCAAAGGTACCTGGAAGTGTCTGAGGTGTACCTGGGAGGTCTGAGATATACCTGGGAGTGTCAGAGGTGTACCTGGGAGTGTCAGAGGTGTACCTGGAGTGTCAGAGGTGTACCCAAGAGTGTCTGAGGTGTTCCTGAGATTGTCGGAGGTGTACCTGGCAGTGTCTGGAGGTGTTCCTGGTAGTGTCTGGAGGTGTACCTGGCAGTGTCAGAGGTGCACCTGGTAGTGTCTGAGGTGTACCTGGGAGTGTTCCAAGTATCTGGAGTGTCTGGGTGTACCTGGGAGTGGAGAGGTACCTGAGTGTCTGAGGTGTACCGGGAGTGTCAGAGTTGTACCTGATAGTGCATGAAGTGTACCTGGGAGTGTCTGAGGTGTACCTGGGAGGTCAGAGAGTGTGCCTGGGAGGTCAGAGTTGCACCTGGGAGGTCAGGGGCATCTGGGAGGTTTGAGATGTACCTGGAATTGCCTGAGGTGTACCTGGGAGTGTCTGAGGTACCTGGGAGGTCAGAGGAGTACCACGGAGTGTCAGAGGAGTACCTGGGAGGTCAGAGGTACCTGGGAGGTCAGAGGTGTACCTGGGAGCGTCTGAGGTGTACTTGGGAGTGTCAGAGGTGTACCTGGGAGCCAGAGGTACCTGGGAGCTGGGGTGTACCTGGGAGTGGTCTGAGGCCTGGGAGGTCAGGAGGTGTACCTGGAGTGTCGGATATGTACCTGGGAGTGTCTGAGGTGTACCAGGGAGTGTCAGAGGAGTACCACAGAGTGTCAGAGGGTACTTGGAGTGTCTGAGGTGTACCTGGCAGTGTCAGAGGAGTACCAGGGAGTGTCAGAGGTGTACCTGGGAGTGACAGAGTGTGTACCTGGGAGTGTCAGCGGTGTACCTGGGAGTGTCTGAGGTGTACCTGGGAGTTTCTGAGGTGTACCTGGGAGTGTCAGGGGTGTACCTGGAGGTCAGGTGTACCTGGAGGGTCAGAGGTGTACCTGGGAGTCTCAGAGGTGTACCTGGGAGTGCCAGAGGTGTACCTGGTAGTGTCAGTGGTGTACCTGGGAGGTCACAGGTGTACCTGGGAGTGTTCGAGATGTACCTGGGAGTGTCAGAGGTGTACCTGGAGTGTCAGAGTGTACCTGGAGTGTCGGAGGTGTACCTGGGGTGTCAAAGGTGTACCTGGAGTGCTGATGTACCGGAGTGCTGAGGCCTGGGAGTGTCTGAGGTGTACGTGGGAGTGCTGCTTAGGGTACCTGGGAGTTTCAGAGGTACCTGGGAGTGTCAGAGGTGTACCTAGAGTGTCTGAGGTGTACCTGGAGAGCGTCTGAGGTGTACTGGAAGTTTCTGAAGTGTTCCTGGCAGTGTCTGATGTGTACCTGGCAGTGTCAGAGGTGCACCTGGGAGTGTCTGAGGTGCACTTGGGAGTGTCTGAGGTACCTGGCAGTGTCTGAGGTATACCTGAAAGTGTCTGAGGTGTACCTGGGAGTGTCTGAGGTGTTCTTGGAGTGCCTGATGTAACCTGGGAGTGTTCAGTGGTGTACCTGGAGAGTGTCGGAGGTACCTGGGAGTATCGGAGGTGTACCTGAGTGTCTGAGGTGTACCTGGCAGTTTCATCAATTTAGGGAGTGTCAGTGGTGTACCTGGAGTGTCAGATGTATACCTGGATTATCAGAGGGGTACCTGGGAGTGTCTGAGGTACCTGAGAGTGTCAGAGGTGTACCTGGGAGTGCCGGAGGTGTACCTAGGAGTGTCGGAGGTGTACCCGGGCGTGTCGGAGGTGTGTACCTGGGAGTGTCAGGGTGTACCTGGGAGTGTCGGTTGTGTACCTGGGAGCACGGAGTGTTCTTGGGAGAGTTGAGGTGTACCTGGGAGTGTCGGAGGTACATAGAGCTATCAGAGGTGTACCTGAGAGTGTCTGAGGTGTACCTGGCAGTGTCTGAGGTGTACCTGGGAGTGTCAGATGTATACCTGGAGTATCAGAGGTGTACCTGGGAGTGTCTGACGTGTACCTGGGAGTATCAGGAGGTGTACCTGGGAGTGTCTGAGGTGTACCTGGGGGGTGTCAGGAGGTGTACCTGGGAGTGCAGAGGTCTTCCTGGGAGGGTCGGAGGTGTACCTGGGAGTGTCAGAGGTGTACCTGAGAGTGTCGGAGGTGTACCTGGGAGCATCGGAGGTGTACTGGGAGTGTTTTAGGGGTACTGGCAGTTTCACCGGTGTATGTAGGGAGTGTCAGTAGGTACCTGGGAGTGTCAGGATGCATACCTGGGATTATCAGAGGGGTACCGAGGTGTCTGAGTGTACCTGAGAGTGTCAGAGGTGTACCTGGGAGTGCCGGAGGTGTACCTAGAGTGTCGGAGGTACCTGGGCGTGTCGGAGGTGTACCTGGGAGTGTCAGGGGTGTACCTGAGAGTGTCGGTTTGTACCTGGGAGTGTCAGAGGTGTACTCTTGGGAGAGCGGAGGTACCTGGGAGTGTCGGAGGTGTACATAGGAGTATCAGAGGTGTACCTGAGAGTGTCTGAGGTGTACCTGGCAGTGTCTGGAGGTGTACCTGGAGTGTCAGATGCATACCTGGGAGTATCAGAGGTACCTGGGAGTGTCCGACGGGTACCTGGGAGTATCAGAGGTGTACCTGGGAGTGTCCGAGGTACCTGGGGGGTGTCAGAGGTACCTGGGAGAGTCAGGAGGTCTTCCTGGGAGTGTCGGAGGTGGTACCTGAGAGTGTCAGAGGTGTACCTGGGAGTGTCAGAGGTACCTGGGAGGCCGAGTACCTGGGAGTGTCAGGTGTACCTGGGAGTGTCGGAGGTGTACCTGGGAGTGTCTGAGGTGTACCTGGGAGGGTCAGAGATGTACCAGGGAGTGTCAGTGGAGTACCTGGGAGTGTCATTGGTGTACCTGGGAGCGTCAGTGTTGTACCTGGAGGCCAGAGGTGTACCTGGGAGTGTCAGGAGGTACCTGGGAGTGTCTGAGGTGTACCAGGGAGTGTTAGGAGGTGTGCCTGGAGTGTCAGAGGTGTACCTGGGAGTGTCAGGGTGCACCTGGGAGTGTCTGAGGTGTACCTGGGAGTGTCTGAGGTGTACCTGGGAGGCCTGAGGTGTACCAGGGAGGTCAGAGGAGTACCACAGAGTGTCAGAGGTACCTGGGAGTGTCTGAGGTGTACCTGGGAGTGTCAGAGGTGTACCTGGGAGGACAGAGGTGTACCTGGGAGTATCAGAGGTGTACCTGGGAGTGTCTGAGGTGTACCTGGGAGTTTCTGAGGTGCACCTGGGAGTCAGGGGTGTACCTGGGAGGTCAGGGGTGCTGAGGTCAGAGGTGTACCTGGGAGTCTCAGAGGTGTACCTGGGAGTGTCAGAGGTGTACCTGGTAGTGCTGGGTGGTGTACCTGGGAGGTCATAGGTGTACCAGGGGAGTGTCTGAGATGTACCTGGGAGGTCAGGAGGTGTACCTGGGAGTGTCAGAGGTGTACCTAAGAGTGTCAGAGGTGTACCTGGGGGTGTCAGAGGTGTACCTGGGAGTGTCTGAAGGTACCTGGGAGTGTGAGAGGTGTACCTGGGAGTGTCAGGGGTGTACTCTGGAGGTTGCATACCTAAGAGTGTCAGAGGTGTACCTGGGAGTGTCTGAGGTGTACCTGGGAGGTTCTGAGGTGTACCTGAGTGTCTGAGGTTTACCTGGGAGTGTCAGAGTTGTACCTGGGAGGCCGTTGTACCTGGAAGTGTCTAAGGTGTAAGGGAAGTGACTGAGGTACCTGGGAGTGTCAGGGGTGTACCAGGAGTGTCAGAGGAGCACCTGGGAGTGTCAGGGGTGTACCTGGGAGTGTCTGAGGTGCACGTGGGAGTGTCAGGTTTGTGTACCTGGGAGTTTCAGAGGGTACCTGGGAGTGTCAGAGGTACCTAGGAGTGTCTGAGGTACCTGAGAGTGTCTGAGGTGTACTGGCAGTTTCTGAAGTGTTCCTGGCAGTGTCTGGAGGTGTACCTGCAGTGTCAGAGGTGCACCTGGGAGTGTCTGAGGTGTACCTGGGAGTGTCAGAGGTGTACCTGGCAGTGTCTGGAGGTACCTGGGAGGTCCTGAGGCACTGGGAGTGTCTGAGGTGTCTCGGGAGTGCCTGAGGTGTGACCGGGAGATGTCAGTGGTGTACCTGAGAGTGTCGGAGGTGTACCTGGGAGTATCGGAGGTACCTGGGAGTGTCTGAGGTGTACCTGGCAGTCACCGGTGTACCTGGGAGTGTCAGTGGTGTACCTGGGAGTGTCAGATGTATACCTGGGAGTATCAGAGGGTTACCTGGGAGTGTCTGAGGCACCTGGGAGTGTTCAGAGGTGTACCTGGGAGTGCCGGAGGTGACCTGGGAGTGTCGGAGGTGTACCTGGGTGTCAGAGGTACCTGGGCGTGTCAGAGGTACCTGGGAGTGTCAGGTGTACCTGAGAGTGTCGGTTGTGTACCTGGGAGTGTCAAAGATGTTCTTGGAGAGTCGGAGGTGTACCTGGGAGTGTCGGAGGTGTACATGGAGTATCAGGAGGTGTACCTGAGAGTGTCTGAGGTGCACCTGGCAGTGTCTGAGGTGTACCTGGGAGTGTCAGATGCATACCTGGGAGTATCAGAGGTGTACCTGGGAGTGTCTGAGGTACCTGGGAGAATCAGAGGTGCACCTGGGAGTGTCTGAGGTGTACCTGGGAGGTCAGAGGTGTACCTGGGAGTGGGGGTGTACCTGGGAGTGTTGGTGTACCTGGGAGTGTCAAAGGAGTACCAGGGAGTGTCAGGAGGTGTACCTGGGAGTGTCAGAGTGTGCAGTGAGTGTCAGCGGTGTACCTGGGTGTCATAGGTGTACCTGGGAGTGTCTGAGGTGTACCTGGGTGTGTCTGAGGTGTACCTGGGAGTGTCTGAGGTGTAACCTGGGAGTGTTGGGGTGTACCTGAGAGTGCCGGAGGTACCTGGGAGACGGGAGGTACCTGGAGAGTCGGAGGTGTACCTGGGAGTGTCAGAGGTGTACCTGGGAGTGTCAGAGGTGTACCTGGGAGTGTCAGAGGTGTACCTGGGAGTGTCTGGAGGTGTACCTGGAAGTGTCTGAGGTGGCACCTGGAGTATGAGGTGTACCTGGGGAGCCGGTGTACCTGGAAGTGTCTGAGGTACCTGGGAGTGTCTGAGATGATACCTGGAGTGTCAGAGGTGTACCTGGGAGTGTCAGAGGTGTACCTGGGAGTGTCAGAGGTGTACCCAGGAGTTTCTGAGGTGTTCTGGAGATTGTCTGAGGTGTACCTGGCAGTGCCGGAGGTGTTCCTGGTAGTGTCTGGAGGTGTACCTGGCAGTGTCAGCACCTGGTAGTGTCTGAGGTGTACCTGGGAGTGTCTGAGGTATCTGGGAGTGTCTGAAGTGTACCTGGGAGTGTGAGAGGTGTACCTGAGTGTCTGAGGTGTACCTGGGAGTGTCAGGTACCTGATATAGTGAGGTGTACCTGGGGAGTCTGAGGTGTACCTGGGAGTGCTGAGAAGTGTGCCTGGAGTGTCAGAGTTGCACCTGGGAGGCCAGGGGTGCACCTGGGAGCTTGGAGATGTACCGAATTGCCTGAGGTGTACCTGGGAGGTCTGAGGTACCTGGGAGGTGGAGAGGAGTACCACGGAGTGTCAGAGGAGTACCAGGGAGTGTTGGGAGGTGTACCTGGGAGTGCTCAGGAGGTGTGCCTGGGAGCGTCTGAGGTGTACCTGGGAGGTCAGAGGTGTACCTGGGAGGTCAGAGGTGTACCTGGGAGTGTCAGGGGTGTACCTGGGAGTGTCTGAGGTGTACCTAGGAGGTCAGAGGTGTACCTGGGAGTGTCAGAGGTGTACCTGGGAGTGTCTGAGGTGTACCAGGAGTGTCAGAGAGTACCACAGAGTGTCAGAGGTGTACCTGGGAGTGTTGAGGCACTCGGCAGTGTCAGAGGAGTACCAGGAGTGTCAGAGGTGTACCTGGGAGTGACAGAGTGTGTACCTGGGAGTGTCAGGTGTACCTAGGAGTGTCTGAGGTGTACCTGGGAGCTTGAGGTGTACCTGGGAGTGTCAGGTGTACCTGGGAGGGTCAGGTACCTGGGAGGGTCAGGGGTGTACCTGGGAGTCCCAGAGGTACCTGGGAGTATCAGAGGTGCACCAGTGTCAGTGGTGTACCTGGGAGTGCCTGCAGGTGTACCTGGGAGTGTCTGAGATGTACCTGGGAGCAAGCTGAGGTACCTGGAGGCAGAGGTGTACCTGGCCAGAGGTGCACCTGGGGGTGTCAAAGGTGTGCCTGGGTGTCATTGATGTACCTGGGAGGTCAGAGGTACCTGAAGTGTCAGAGGTGTACCTGGAATGTCAGAGGTGTACCTGGGAGTGTCTGAAGTGTACCTGGGAGTGTGAGGTGTACCTGGGAGTGTCAGGGTGTACCTGAGTGTCATGGTATACCCAAGAGTGTCAGAGGTGTACCTGGAGTGGCTGGAGGTGTACCTGGGCGGTCTGGAGGTGTACCTGAGTGTCTGAGGTTTACCTGGAGTGTCAGAGTTGTACCTGGGAGTCAAAGTTGTACCTGGAAGTGTTCAAGGTGGGGGGAAGTGACTGAGGTACCTGGGAGTGTCAGGTGTACCAGGGAGCAAGCGAGGAGTACGTGGGAGTGTCAGGGGTGTACCTGGGAGTGTCTGAGGTGCATGTGGGAGTGTCAGTTTGTGTACCTGGGAGTTAGAGGTGTACCTTGGGAGTGTCAGAGGTACCTAGGAGTGTCTGAGGTGTACCTGAGAGCGTCTGAGGTGACTTGGCAGTTTCTGAAGTTTCCTGGCAGTGTCTGGAGGTGCACCTGGCAGTGTCAGAGGTGCACCTGGGAGTGTCTGAGGTTCACTTGGGAGTGTCTGAGGTGTACCTGGCAGTGTCCGAGGTATACCTGAGAGTGTCTGAGGTGTACCTGGGAATGTCTGAGGTGTTCTTGGGAGTGCCTGAGGTGTAACCTGGGAGTGCTCGGTGGTGCACCTGAGAGGTCGGAGGTGGTACCTGGGAGGCCGGAGGTACCTGGAGTGCCTGAGGTACCTGTGGCAGTTTCACCGGTGTACCTGGGAGTGTCAGTGGTGTACCTGGGAGTGTCAGATGTATACCTGGGAGTATCAGAGGGTACCTGGGAGTGTCTGAGGTGTACCTGGGAGCCTAGAGGTGTACCTGGGAGTGCCGGAGGTGTACCTGGGAGTGTCGGAGGTGTACCTGGGAGCCAGAGGTGCACCTGGGCGTGTCGGAGGTGTACCTGGGAGTGTCAGGGGGTGACCTGAGAGTGTCGGTTGTGTACCTGGAGGGTGAGGTGTTCTTGGGAGAGTCGGAGGTACCTGGGAGTGTCGGAGGTACACAGGAGTATCAGAGGTGTACCTGAGAGTGTCTGAGGTGTACCTGGCAGTGTCTGAGGTGTACCTGGGAGTGTCAGATGTACCTGGGAGTATCAGAGGTGTACCTGGGAGTGTCTGAGATGCACCTGGGAGTGTCTGAGGTGTACCTGTGTGTCTGAGGTGTACCTGGGAGTGTCTGAGGTGTAACCTGGGAGTGTCAGTGGTGTACCTGAGAGTCGGAGGTGTACCTGGGAGTATCGTGAGGTACCCAGAGCAGTGGAGGTGTACCTGGGAGTGTCAGGAGGTACCTGGGAGTGTCAGAGGTGTACCTGGGAGGTCAGAGGTGTACCTGGAGTGTCTGAGGTGTACCTGGAAGTGTCTGAGGTGTACCTGGGAGTGTATGAGTGTACCTGGGAGCACAAGGTACCGAAGTGTCTGAGGTGTACCTGGGAGTGTCTGGAGATACCTGGGAGGTCAGAGGTGTACCTGGGAGTGTAGAGGTGTACCTGGGAGTGTCAGGTGGACCTAAGAGTGTCTGAGGTCCTGAGATTGTCTGAGGTGTACCTGGCAGTGTCTGAGGGGTTACTGGTAGTGTCTGAGTGTACCTGGCAGTGTCAGAGGTGCACCTGGTAGTGTCTGAGGTACCAGGAGTGTCAGAGGAGTACCACAGAGTGTCAGGTGTACCTGGGAGAGTCTGAGGTGTACCTGGAATCAGAGGAGTACCAGGGAGGTCAGAGGTGTACCTGGGAGTGACAGAGTGTGTACCTGGAGTGTTGGCGGTGTACCTGGGAGTGTCTGAGGTGTACCTGGGAGTTTCTGAGGTACCTGGGAGCAAGTTGAACCTGGGAGGGTCAGTGCACCTGGAGGGTCAGAGGTACCTGGGAATCTCAGAGGCACTGGGAGTGTCAGAGGTGTACCTGGTAGTGTCAGGTGACCTGGGAGAGTCAGTGTACCTGGGAGTGTCTGGAGATGTACCTGGGAGTGTCAGAGGTACCTGGGAGTGCCAGAGGTGTACCTGGGAGGCCAGAGGTACCTGGAGGTGTCAAAGGTGTACCTGGGGTGCTGATGTACCTGGGAGTGTCAGGAGGTACCTGAAGTGTCAGAGGTGTACCTGGAAGCCGGGGGAGGTACCTGGGAGTGTCTGAAGGTACCAGGGAGGTGAGAGGGTGTACCTGGGAGTGTCAGGGGTACCTGGAGTGAAGCGGTATACCGAAGAGTGTCAGAGGTGTACCTGGGAGTGACTGAGGTGTACCTGGGAGTGTCTGAGGTACCTGAGTGTCTGAGGTTTACCTGGGAGTGTCAGAGTTGTACCTGAGTGTCAGTTGTACCTGGGAGTGTTCAAGGTGTAAGTGGAAGTGACTGAGGTACCTGGGAGTGTCAGGGTGTACCAGGAGTGTCAGAGGAGTACGTGGGAGTGTTGGGGGTGTACCTGGGAGTGTCTGAGGTACGTGGGAGTGTCAGTCAGGTACCTGGGAGTCAGAGGTGTACCTGGGAGTGTCAGAGGTGTACCTAGGAGTGTCTGAGGTGTACCTGAGAGCGTCTGAGGTGTACTTCTGAAGCGAAGCAGCCCTGGCAGTGTCTGAGGTGTACCCGGCAGTGTCAAGAGGTGCACCTGGGAGTGTCTGAGGTCCACTTGGGAGTGTCTGAGGTGTACCTGGCAGTGCTCTGAGGTATACCTGAAAGTGTCCGAGGTGTACCTGGGAGTGTCCGAGGAGTCCTTGGGAGTGCCTGAGGTGTAACCTGGGAGTGTTAGTGGTGTACCTGAGAGGCTGGAGGTGTACCTGGGAGTATCGGAGGTGTACCTGGGAGTGTCTGAGGTGTACCTGGCAGTTTCACCGGTGTACCTGGAGGTCAGTGGTGTACCTGGGAGTCTCAGATGTACCTGGGGAGAATGTGAGGGGTACCTGGGAGTGTCTGAGGTGTACCTGAGAGTGTCAGAGGTGTACCTGGGAGTGCCGGAGGTACCTGGGAGTGTCGGAGGTGTACCTGGGAGCAGTAGAGGTGTACCTGGGCGTGTCGGAGGTGTACCTGGGAGTGTCAGGGGTGTACCTGAGAGTGTCGGTTGTGTACCTGGGAGTGTCAGAGGTGTTCTTGGGAGAGTCGGAGGTGTACCTGGGAGTGTCGGAGGTGTACATAGGAGTATCAGAGGTGTACCTGAGAGTGTCTGAGGTGTACCTGGCAGTGTCTGAGGTACCTGGGAGGCCAGATGTATACCTGGGAGTATCAGAGGTGTCCCTGGGAGTGTCTGACGGTACCTGGAGCATCAGAGGTGTACCTGGGAGTGTCTGAGGTGTACCTGGGAGTGTCAGAGGTGACCTGGGAGTGCTCAGGGTGTACTGTCGGAGGGTGTACCTGCGAGTGTCGTCGGTGTACCTGGGAGTGTCGGAGGTGTACCTGGGAGTGTCAGAGGTGTACCTGGGAGGTCAGGGGTGTACTCAGGAGTGTCGGTGGTGTACCGAGAGGTCAGAGGTATTTGGGAGAGTCGGAGGTACTTAGGAGTGTCGGAGGTGTACCTGGGAGTTCGGAGGTGTACCTGGGAGGTTGAGGTGCCTGGGAGTGTCATTGGTACCTGGGAGCGTCATGGTGTACCTGATTGTGTCGAGGTGTACCTGGGAGTGTCAAAGGTGTACCTGGGAGTGTCTGAGGTGCACCAGGAGTCTCAAAGTTGTGCCTGGGAGGCTGAGGAGGTGTACCTGGGAGTGTTAGGGGTGCACCTGAGTGTCTGAGGCACCCTCGAGTGTCAGAGGTGTACCTGGGAGTGTCTGAGGTCTTCCTGTGAGTGTCAGTGGTACCGGGAGGATCTAAGGAGACCAGGGAGTGTCAGAGGTGTACCTGGGAGTGTCAGGAGTGTGTAAGGGGAGGCATGGTGTACCTGGAGTGTCTGAGGTGTACTGGGAGTGTCAGAGGTGTGCCTGGGAGGTCAGTGATGTACCTGGGAGGTCGGAGGTGTGCCTGGGAGTGTCAGAGGTGTACCCAGAAGGTCAGAGGTACCTCGGAGGTTCAAGTGGGAGGGGAGAGGCACCTGGGACTGTCTGAGGTGTACCTGGCAGCTGCAGGTGTACCTGGAGTGCTGCAGGTACCCAAGAGTGTCAGAAGATACCTGGAGTATCAGAGGGTACCTGGAGTGTCTGAGGTACCTTGGAGTGTCAGAGGCCTGGAGTGCCGCAGGTACCTGGGGAGTGTCGGGGTAGGTGGCCTGGGAGTGCTGGAGGTGGCACTGGGAGTGTCAGAGGTGTACCTGGGAGGTCAGGTGTACCAAGTGAGTGTTCGGTGGTGTACCTGGGAGAGTCAGAGGTGTCTTGGGAGAGTCGGAGGTGTACCTGGGAGATCGGAGGTGTACCTGGGAGTGTCAGAGGTGTACCTGGGAGTGTCAGAGGTGTACCTGGGAGTCTGAGGTGTACCAGGAGTGTCAGAGAGTACCACAGAGTGTCAGAGGTGTACCTGGGAGTGTCCGGAGGTGTACCTGCAGTGTCAGAGGAGTACCAGGAGAGGTCAGACGTGTACCTGGGAGTGACAGAGCGTGTACCTGGGAGTGTCAGTGGTGTACCTGGGGGTGTCTGAGGTGTACCTGGGAGTTTGGAGGTGTACCTGGAGTGTCAGGGGTGTACCTGGGAGGGTCAGGGTACCTGGGGGTCAGATGTGTACCTGGGAGTTCCAGAGGTACCTGGGAGTGTCAGAGGTGTACCTGGTAGTGTCAGTGGTGTACCTGGGAGTGTCATAGGTGTACCTGGGAGTGTCTGAGATGTACCTGGGAGTGTCAGAGGTGTACCTGGGAGTGTCAGAGGTACCTGGGAGTGTCAGAGGTGTACCTGGGTGTCAAAGGTGTACCTGGAGTGTCTGAGGTGTACCTGGGAGTTCTGAGGTACCTGGAAGTGTCAAGAGGTGTGTACCTGAAGTGTCAGAGGTGCCTGGGAGTGTCTGAAGGTACCTGGGAGTGTGAGAGGTGTACCTGGGAGTCAGGTGTGCCTGGGGCGCTGTATACCTAAGAGTGTCAGAGGTGTACCTGGGAGTGTCTGAGGTGTACCTCGGATTGTCAGAGGTGTACCTGGGAGTGTCTGAGGTCTCCCTGTGAGTGTCAGGTGTGTACCTGGAGGATCTAGGAGCACCAGGGAGGTCGGAGGTGGTACCTGGGAGTGTCAGAGTGTGTACGTGGGAGTGTCAGCGGTGTACCTGGGAGTGTCTGAGGTGTACCTGGGAGTGTCAGAGGTGTACCTGGGAGTGTCAGAGGTGTGACCTGGGAGTGTCTGAGGTACCTGGGAGTGTCAGAGGTGTACCTGGGAGTCATGGGTGTACCTGCCTGGTGGTGTACCTGGAAGTGTCAGGTGTTTTGAGAGAAGGAGGTGGGAGTGTCGAGGGCCTGGGAGGTCAGAGGTAACCCAGAAGTGTCAGAGGGGTACCTGGGAGTTCGAAGTGTACCTGGGAGGTGAGAGGGTGTACCTGGGACTGTCTGAGGTGTACCTGGCAGGCTGGGCGGGTGTACCTGGGAGTGCCGGAGGTGTACCTGGGAGTGTCGTAGGGTGCACCCTGGGAGTGCCGGAGTTGCACCTGGGAGGTCAGAGGTGTACCTGGGAGTGTCAGGGGTGTACTGCAGTGTCGGTGGTGTACCTGGGAGTGTCAGAGGTGTTCTTGGGAGAGCCGGAGGTACCTGGGAGTATCTGGAGGTGTACCTGGGAGTGTCAGGAGGTACCTGGGAGTGCCAGAGGTACCTGGAGTGTCAGGGGGTTTACCTGGGAGTGTCGGAGGTGTACCTGGGAGTGTCTGAGGTGCACATGGGAGTGTCAGAGATGTACCAGGGAGTGTCAGTGGAGTACCTGGTGAGTGTCATTGGTGTACCTGGGAGCGCTCAGTGGTGTACCTGGTAGTGTCAGAGGTGTACCTGGGAGTGTCAAGGTGTACCTGGGAGTGTCTTGAGGTGTACCAGGGAGTGTCAGAGGTGCCTGGGAGTGTCAGAGGTGTACCTGGGAGTGTCAGGGGGTGCACCTGGGAGTGTTTGAGGTGTACCTGGGAGTGTCTGAGGGTGCACGTGGGAGTGTCGGTACCTGGGAGTGTCTGAGGTGTACCTGGGAGTGTCAGGAGGTGTACCTGGGAGTGTCAGAGGTGTACCTGGGAGTGTCAGAGGTGTACCTGGGGTGTCAAAGGTGTACCTGGGGGTGCTGCTGATGTACCTGGGAGATCAGAGGTACCTGGAAGTGTCAGAGGTGTACCTGGAAGTGCCAGAGGTGTACCTGGGAGTGTCTGAAGTGTATCTGGGAGTGAGGTACCTGGGAGTGTCAGGGTGTACCTGGGAGTGTCAGCGGTTTCCTAAGAGTGTCAGAGAGGTGTACCTGGGAGTGACTAGGGTGTACCTGGGAGTGTCTGAGGTACCTGAGTTCGAGGTTTACCTGGAGTGGAGTTGTACCTGGAGTGTCGTTGTACCTGAAGTGTCTAAGGTGGGTGAGTGACTGAGGTGTACCTGGGAGCGTCAGTGTACCAGGGAGGTCAGAGGAGTTCGGGAGTGTGGGGTGTACCTGGGAGTGTCTGAGGTGCATGGGAGGTTGGCTTCAGGTACCTGGGAGTTTCAGAGGTGTACCTGGGAGTGTCAGAGGTGTACCTAGGGAGTGTCTGAGGTGTACCTGAGAGCGTCTGAGGTACATGGCAGTTTCTGAAGTGTTCCTGGCAGTGTCTGAGGTACCTGGCAGTGTCAGAGGTGCACCTGGGAGTGTCTGAGGAATGTCTGAGAGCGTCTGAGGGTGTACCTGGAATTTCTGAAGTGTTCCTGGCAGTGTTCGAGGTGTACCTGGCAGTGTCAGAGGTGCACCTGGGAGTGTCTGAGGTCCACTTGGGAGTGTCTGAGGTGTACCTGGAACTGTCTGAGGCTACCTGAGAGTGTCTGTGGTGTACCTGGGAGTTTCTGAGGTGTTTTGGGAGTGCCTGAGGTGTAACCTGGGGCGTCAGTGGTGTACCTGAGAGTGTCGGAGGTGTACCTGGGAGTATCAGAGGTGCCTGGGAGTGTCTGAGGTGTACCTGGCAGTTTCACCGGTGTACCTGGGGAGTGTCAGTGGTGTACCTGGGAGTGTCAGATGGATACCTGGGAGTATCAGAGGTGGCCCGAGTGTCTGAGGTGCACCTGGGAGTGCTGAGGTGTTCCTGGGAGGCCGGAGGTGTACCTTGAGTGGGAGGTGTACCTGGGAGTGTCAGAGGTGTACCTGGGAGGTGTCGGGAGGTGTACCTGGGAGCAGGGTGGTACCTGAGAGTGCTTCTACACACTGGGAGTGTCAGAGGTGTTCTTGGGAGAGTCGGAGGTGTACCAGGAGTGTCGGGGAGGTGTACATAGGAGTATCAGAGGTGTACCTGAGAGCGTCTGAGGCCTGGCAGTGTCTGAGGTGTACCTGGGAGTGTCAGATGGCACCTGGGAGTATCAGAGGTGTACCTGGGAGGTCTGATGTGGCACCTGGGAGCATCAGAGGTGTACCTGGGAGGTCTGAGGTGCACCAGGAGTGCCGGAGGTGTACCTGGGAGTGGCCAGGGGTGTACCTGGGAGTCGGTGGTGTACCTGGGAGGTCAGAGGAGTTCCAGGAGTGTCAGAGGTGTACCTGGGAGTGTCCAGAGGGTACGGGAGTGTCAGCGGTGTACCTGGGAGTGTCTGAGGTGTACCTGGGAGGTGTCAGGTGTACCTGGGAGTCTCAGAGGTGTACCTGGGAGTGTCATGGTGTACCTGGTGTGTCGGTGGTGGCCCAAAGTCAGAGGTGTTCTTGGGAGAGAAGGAGGTGCACCTGGGAGTGTCGGAGGTGTACCTGGGAGCAAGCCAAAATGAAGGTCAGAGGTGTACCTGGGAGGGTCTGAAGTGTACCTGGGAGTGTGAGGCACCGACTGTCTGAGGTACCTGGCAGTGTCAGCGGTGTACCTGGGAGCGGAGGTGTACCTGGGAGTGTCGTAGGCACCTGGGAGTGTCGGAGTTGTACCTGGGAGTGTCAGAGGTGTACCTGGAGTGTCAGGGGTGTACCAATGTCGGTGGTACCTGGGAGGTCAGAGGTGTTCTTGGGAGAGTCGGAGGTGCACCTGGGAGCATCGGAGGTACCTGGGAGTGTCAGAGGTGTACCTGGGAGTGTCAGGAGGTGTACCTGGGAGGTCAGGGGTTTACCTGGGAGTGTCGGAGGTGTACCTGGGAGTGTCTGGAGGTGTACATGGAGGTCAGAGATGTACCAGAGTGTCAGGAGTACCAGTGAGTGTCATTGGTGTACCTGGGAGCGTCAGTGGTGTACCTGGTAGTGTCAGAGGTGTACCTGGGAGTGTCAAAGGTGTACCTGGGAGTGTCTGAGGTGTACCAGGGAGTGTCAGAGGTGTGCCTGGGAGGTCAGAGGTACCTGGGAGTGTTAGGGGTGCACCTGGAGTGTTTGAGGTGTACCTGGAGTGTCTGAGGTGTACGGTGGAGTGTCAGCGGTGTACCTGGGAGTGTCTGAGGTGTGCACCGGGAGTGTCAGAGGTGTACCTGGGAGTGTCAGAGGTGTACCTGGGAGGTCAGAGGCACCTGGGGTGTCAAAGGTGTACCTGGGGGTGCTGGTGATGACCTGGGAGTGTCAGAGGTGTACCTGGAAGTGTCAGAGGTGTACCTGAAGTGCCAGAGGTGTACCTGGGAGTGTCTGAAGTGTATCTGGGAGGAGAGGTGTACCTGGGAGTGTCAGGGGTGCCTGGGAGTGTCAGCGGTTTACCTAAGAGTGTCAGAGGTGTACCTGGGAGTGACTGAGGTACCTGGGAGTGTCTGAGGTGCACCTGAGAGTCTGAGGTTTACCTGGGAGGTCCGAGTTGTACCTGGGAGTGTCAAAGGTACCCGGGAAGCAAGTCAGGTGGTGAAGGACTGGAGGTGTACCTGGGAGCGTCAGGGTGTACCAGGGAGTGTCAGAGAGTTCGTGGGAGTGTCAGGTGTACCTGGGAGTGTCTGAGGTGTACGTGGGAGTGTCAGTGTACTGGGAGTTTCAGAGGGTGTACCTGGGAGGTCAGAGGTGTACCTAGGAGTGTCTGAGGTGTACCTGAGAGTGCCTGAGGTGTACATGCAGTTTCTGAAGTGTTCTGGCAGTGTCTGAGGTGTACCTGGCAGTGTCAGAGGTGCCTGGGAGTGTCTGAGGTGTACCTGAGAGCGTCTGGGGTGTACTTGGAATTTCTGAGTGTTCCTGGCAGTGTCTGAGGTGTGGCGGTGTCAGAGGTGCACCTGGAGTGTCTGAGGTCTACTTGGGAGTGTCTGAGGTGTACCTGGAACTGTCTGGGGTATACCTGAGAGTGTCTGGGGTGTACCTGGGAGTGTCTGGTGTTCTTGGGAGTGCCTGAGGGTGTAACCTGGGAGCGTCAGTGGTGTGCCTGAGAGTGTCGGAGGTGTGCCTGGGGTGTCTGGGGTGTGTGCCACAGTTTCACCGGTGTACCTGGGGAGTGTCAGTGGTGTACCTGGGGTGTCAGATGTATACCTGGGAATTATCAGAGGGTACCTGGGAGTGTCTGGGGTGTACCTGGGGTGTCAGAGGTGTACCTGGGAGTGCCGGAGGTGTACCTGGAGGTGTCAGGTGTGCCTGGGGTGTCAGAGGTGTACCTGGGTGTCGGAGGTGTACCTGGGAGTGTCAGGGGTGTACCTGGGAGTGTCGGTTGTGTACCTGGGGAGTGTCAGAGGTGTTCTTGGGAGAGTCGGAGGTGCCGGGGTGTCAGTGTGCATAGGAGTATCAGGGGTGTGCAGAGTGTCAGGTGTGCCTGGCAGTGTCTGAGGTGTACCTGGGGTGTCCAGATGTATGCCTGGGGAGTGTCAGAGGTGTGCCTGGGGTGTGCTGTGTGTGCCTGGGAGTATCAGAGGTGTGCCTGGGGTGTCTGGGGTGTGCCTGTGGTGTCAGGGGTGCCTGGGGAATGTTGGTGGTGTACCTGGAGTGTCAGAGGGTTCCAGGGTGTCAGGGTGTACCTGGGGACATCAGTGTGTGCACGTGCGAGTGTCAGCGGTGTACCTGGGAGTGTCTGAGGTGTACCTGGGAGTGTCATAGGTGTACCTGGGAGTGTCAGAGGTGTACCTTGGAGTGTCAGAGGTGTACCTAGGATTATCGGAGGTGTACCTGGGAGTGTCGGAGGTGTACCTGGGGTGTCAGAAGGTGTACCTGGGAATGTCAGGGTGTACCTGGAGTGCCAGATGTGTATCTGGAGTGTCTGAGGTGTACCTGGAAGTGTCTGGGGTGTGCCTGGGGAGTGTAGAGGTGTGCCTGGGTGTCAAGGTGTACCTGGAGTGTCTGAGGTTTTGCTTGGGAGTGTCTGAGAATATCCTGGGAGTGTCAGAGGTGTACATGGGAGTGTCAGAGTGTGTACCTGGGGAGTGTCCAGAGGTGTACCTAGGAGTGTCTGAGGGTGTTCCTGGGATTGTCTGAGGGTGTACACTCTGGCAGTGTCTGAGGTGTTCCTGGTGGAGTGTCTGAGGTGTACCTGGCAGGGGTCAGAGGTGCACCTGGTAGTGTCAGGGGTGTGCCTGGGAGTGTCTGAGATATGCCTGGGGTGTCAGAGGGTGTGACCTGGGAGTGTCAGAGGTGTGCCTGGGAGTGTCAGAGGTGTGCACCCAGGTGTCTGAGGTGTTCCTGAGATTGTCTGAGGTGTACCTGGCAGTGTCTGGGGTGTTCCTGGTAGTGTCTGAGGTGCCTGAGGTGTCAGAGGTGCACCTGGTAGTGTCTGAGGTGTGCGGGTGTCAGAGGTGCAGGAGTGTCAGAGGGTACCTGGGATGTCCAGGGGGTGCCTGGGTGTCAGAGGTGTGCCTGGGAAGTATCAGAGGTGTACCTGGGGTGTCTGAAACGTGTGCCTGGGGAGTATCAGAGGTGTGCCTGGGGTGTCTGAGGTGTACCTGTGGTGTCAGAGGTGTACCTGGGGAGTGTCAGAGGTGTACCTGCAGTGTCAGTGGTGTACCTGGGAGTGTCAGAGGTGCTGCCTGGGAGGTCGGAGGTTTACCTGGAAGTGTCTGGATGTGGTGGAGTGAGCTGAGGTGTGCCTGGGGTCAGGGGTGTGCCAGGGAGTGTCAGGAGGGTGCCTGGGGTGTCAGAGGTGTGCCTGGAGTGTCTGGGTGTGCCTGGAGTGTCAGTTGTGTACCTGGGGTTTCAGAGGTGACCTGGGTGTCAGAGGGTGTACTAAGTGTCTGGGGTGTACCTGGGAAGCGTCTGAGGTGTACTTGGGTTTCTGAAATGTTCCTGGCAGTGTCCAGGGGGTGTACCTGGCGGTCAGGGGTGCACCTGGGGTGTGGGGTCTGCTTGGGGTGTCTGGGAATGACCTGGCAGTGTGTGAGGTATGCCTGAAAGTGTCTGAGGTGTGTACCAGAAGTGTCTGAGGTGTGCCTGGGAGTGTCTGGTGTAACCTGGGAGTGTGAGTGGTGTAACCTGGAGTGTCAGTGGTGTACCTGCAGTATCGGATGTGTACCTGGGAGTGTCTGAGGTGTATCTGGCAGTGTCATCGGTGTGCCTCATTGGTAGAAGTCAGATGTATGCCTGGGGTATCAGGAGTGTGCTTAGGGTGTCTGAGGTGTACCTGGGAGTGTCAGAGGTGTGCCTGGGAGTGCCGGAGGTGTACCTGGGAGTGTCAGGTGTGCCTGGGGTGTCAGAGGTGTACTTGGGTGTCAGAGGTGTACCTGAAGTGTCAGGGGTGTGCCTGGGAGTGTCGTTGGTGTACCTGGGAGTGTCAGAGGTGTTCCTTGGAGTGTCGGAGGTGTGCCTGGGGTGTCGAGGTGTGCCTGGGGTGTCAGAGGTGTGCCTGGGAGTCAGAGGTGTACCTGGAGTGTCAGGGGTGTGCCTGGGGAGTGTCGGGTGTACCTGGGGTGTCTGGTGTACCTGGGAGTGTCAGAATGTACAAGGGAGTGTCAGTGGAGTGCCTGGGAGTGTCATTGGTGTGCCTGGGAGCGTCAGTGGTGTACCTGGGGTGTCAGAGGTGTGCCTGGGGAGTGTCTGAGGTGTGCCAAGGGGAGTGTCAGAGGTGTGCCTGAGTGTCGAGGTGCCTGGGAGTGTCAGATGTGTGCCTGGGATTGCAGATGTGTACCTGGGGAGTGTCAGTGGTGTACCTGGGGTGTCAGAGTGTGCCTGGGGTGTCTGAGGTGTGCCTGGAAGTGTCTGAGGTGTGCCTGGGGAGTGTGAGGTGTGCCTGGGGGTGTCAGGTGTGCCTGGGGTGTCTGGTGTGCCTGGGGTGTCAAGGGTGTACCTGGGGGTGTCAGGATGTGCCTGGGGTGTCAGGAGGTGTGCCTGGGGTGTCAGTGGTGTGCCTGGGGTGTCTGAGGTGTTCCTGGGGATGTCAGAGGAGTACCAGGGGAGTGTCAGAGTTGTGCCTGGGAGTGTCAGGTGTGTGCGTGGGGTGTCAGCGGTGTGCCTGGGGAGTATCTGAGGTATGCTTGGGAGTGTCAGAGGTGTGCCTGGGAGTGTCAGAGGTGTGCCTGGGGTGTCAGAGGTGTGCCTGGGAGTGTCTGAGGTGTTCCTGAGATTGTCTGGGGTGTGCCTGGCAGTGTCTGAGGTGTTCCTGTTAGTGTCTGGGGTGTGCCTGGCAGTGTCAGAGGTGCCTGGTAGTGTCTGGGGTGTGCATGGGAGTTTCTGGGGTGTGCCTGGGGTGTCTGAGGTGTGCCTTGGTGTCTGGGTGTGCCTGGGAGTGTCAAGGTGTACCTGGAAGTGTCTGGGGTGTGCCTGGGGTGTCAAGGTGTGCCTGGGGGTGTCATTGGTGTGCCTGGGGTGTCAGAGATGTACCTGGGGTGTCGGAGGTGTGCCCGGAGTGTCAGAGGTATGCCTGGGAGAGTCAGAGTGTGCCTGGGGTGTCATGGATGTGCCTGGGAGTGTCGGAGGTGTACTGGGGGTGTCTGAGGTGTGCCTGGGGAGTGTCAGAGATGTACCAGGGAGTGTCAGTGGGTGCCTGGGGAGTGTGGTGTGCCTGGGAGCGTCAGTGGTGTACCTGGGGAGTGTCAGGGGTGTGGCTTGGGAGTGTCAGGGGTCTACCTGGGAGTGTCTGGTGTCCAGGGAGTGTGGAGGTGTGCCTGGGGTGTCAGAGGTGTGCCTGGGAGTGTCAGGGGTGTACCTGGGAGTGTCAGCAGTATGCCTAAGAGTGTCAGAGGTGTCCTGCAAGTGTCTGAGGTGTACTGGGAGTGTCAGCGTTGTACCTGGGAGTGTCAGGTGTGCCTGGGGTGCAGAGGTGTGCCTGGGGTGTCAAGTGGTGGCACCTGGGGTGTCAGAGGTGTGCCTGGGGTGTCTGGTGTGCCTGGGGTGTGTGGTGTGCCTGGGGTGTGGTGCATGGGTGTCAGGGTGTGCCTGGGGTGTCAAGGGTGTGCCTGGGGTGTCATTGGTGTGCCTGGGGTTAGGAGGTGTGCCTGGGAGTGTCAGTGGTGTGCCTGGGGTGTCTGGGGTGTTCCTGGGGTGTCAGGGGGTACCAGGGGTGTCAGAGTGTGCCTGGGGAGTGTCAGGTGTGCGTGGGAGTGTCAGCGGTGTGCCTGGGAGTGTCTGAGGGGTGCCTGGGGTGTCAGGGTGTGCCTGGGAGTGTCAAGGTGTGCCTGGGGTGTCAGAGGTGTGACCTAGGGTGTCTGAGGTGTTCCTGGATTGTCTGAGGTGTGCCTGGCAGTGTCTGAGGTGTTCCTGGCAGTGTCTGGGGTGTGCCTGGCAGTGTCAGAGGTGCCCTGATGGTGTCTGAGTGTGCCTGGGGTGTCTGGGGTGTGCCTGGAAGTGTCAGAGGTGTGCCTGGGGTGTCTGAGGTGTATCTGGCAGTGTCATCGGTGTACCTGGGGAGTGTCAGTGGTGTGGGAGGTCAGATGTATGCGGAGTATCAGAGGTGTGCCTGGGGTGTCTGAGGTGTACCTGGGGTGTCAGAGGTGTGCCTGGGGTGCCGGAGGTGTGCCTGGGGTGTCGGAGGTGTGCCTGGGGTGTCAGAGGTGTGCCTGGGGAGTGTCAGAGGTGTGCCTAGGAGTGTCGGGGTGTGCCTGGGGTGTCAGTGGTGTGCAAGTGTCAGAGGTGTTCTTGGAGTGTCGGAGGTGTGCCTGGGGTGTCGGAGGTGTGCCTGGGGTGTCAGAGGTGTGCCTGGGAGTCAGAGGTGTGCCTGGGAGTGTCAGGGGTGTGCCTGGGAGTGTCGGAGGTGTGCAAGGGTGTCTGAGGTGTGCCTCAGGTGTCAGAGATGTACAAGGGAGTGTCAGTGGAGTGCCTGGGGTGTCATTGGTGTGCCTGGGGCGTCAGTGTGGTGCCTGGGAGTGTCAGAGGTGTGCCTGGAAGTGTCTGGGGTGTACCAGGGGTGTCAGAGGTGTGCTGGGGTGTCAGAGGTGTGCCTGGGAGTGTCAGATGTGTGCCTGGGATTGCAGATGTGTGCCTGGGGTGTCAGTGGTGTGCCTGGGGTGTCAGAGGTGTGCCTGGGTGTCTGAGGTGTGCCTGGGTGTCTGGTGTGCCTGGAGTGTATGGGGTGTGCCTGGGGTGTCAAGGTGTGCCTGGAGTGTCTGGGGTGCGCCTGGGAGTGTCAAGGTGTGCCGGGGGTGTCTTGGTGTGCCTGGGGAGTGTCAGGGTGTACCTGGGAGTGTCAGTGGTGTGCCTGGGGTGTCTGGGGCGTTCCTGGGAATGTCAGAGGGTACCAGGGGAGTGTCAGAGTTGTGCCTGGGAGTGTCAGGTGTGTGCGTGGGAGTGTCACGGTGTGCCTGGAAGTGTCTGAGGTATGCCTGGGAGTGTCAGAGGTGTGCCTGGGGTGTCAGAGGTGTGCCTGGGGTGTCAGAGGTGTGCCTAGGGTGTCTGAGGTGTTCCTGAGGTTGTCTGGGGTGTGCCTGGCAGTGTCTGGTGTTCCTGGTGGTGTCTGGGGTGTGCGGCGGTGTCAGGGTGCACCTGGTAGTGTCTGAGGTGTGCATGGGGTTTCTGGGGTGTGCTGTCTGAGGTGTGCCTTGAGTGTCTGGGGTGTGCCTGGGGTGTCAAGGTGTGCCTGGAAGTGTCTGGGGTGTGCCTGGGGTGTCCAAAGGTGTGCCTGAGGGTGTCATTGGTGCCTGGGTGTCAGAGGTGTACCCTGGGTGTCGGAGGTGTCCTGGGAGTGTCGGAGGTGTGCCTGGGGTGTCAGAGGTATGCCTGGGAGAGTCGGGGTGTGCCTGGGGTGTCAGGGATGTACCTGGGGAGTGTCAGGAGGTGTGCCTGGGGAGTGTCAGGGGTGTACCTGGGGTGTCAGAGATGTGCCAGGAGTGTCAGTGGAGTGCCTGGGAGTGTCATGGGTGTCCTGGGAGCGTCGGTGGTGTACCTGGGGAGTGTCAGAGGTGTAACTGGGGTGTCAGGGGGTGTGCCTGGGAGTGTCTGAGGTGTACAGGGGTGTCAGAGGTGTGCCTGGGAGTGTCAGAGGTGTGCCTGAGTGCCGAGGTGTGCTGGGAGTGTGGAGGTGTGCCTGGGAGTGTCAGAGGTGTGCCTGGGAGTGTCAAGGGTGTGACCTGGGGTGTCAGGGGGTGTGCCTGGGGTGTCTGTGGTGTACCTGGGGTGTCAAGAGGTGTTCCTGGGAGTGTCGGAGGTGTACCTGGGAGTGTCGGAGGTGTGCCTGGGGTGTCAGAGATGTCCTGGGAGAGTCAGGGGTGTGCCTGGGAGTGTCAGGGGTGTACCTGGGAGTGTCGGAGGTGTGCCTGGGGGTCTGAGGTGTGCCTGGGAGTGTCAGAGATGTGCAGGGGGTGTCAGTGGAGTACCTGGGGTGTCATTGGTGTAACTGGGAGCGTCAGTGGTGTGCCTTGGGAGGTCAGGGGTGTACTGGGTGTCAGGGGGTGTGCGAGTGTCTGAGGTGTACCAGGGAGTGTCAGAGGTGTGCCTGGGAGTGTCGGAGGTGTGCCTGGGGTGTCAGATGTGTCCTGGAAGTGCCAGAGGTGTGCCTGGGAGTGTCAGTGGTGTGCCTGGGGTGTGGGGGTGTGCCTGGGGTGTCTGTGGTGTGCCTGGGTGTCTGGGGTGTGCAGGTGTGTGGGGTGTACTGGGGTGTCAAGGTTGGGGAGTGTCAAGGTGTGCCTGGATGTGTCTGAGGTGTACCTGGGGAGTGTCAGGTGTGCCTGAGGGGTGTCATTGGGAGGTATCTAGGAGTGTCAGAGATGTGCCTGGGGAGTGTCAGTGGTGTGCCTGGGAGTGTCTGAGGTGTTCCTGGGAGTGTCAGAGGGTACCGGGGAGTGTCAGAGGTGTGCCTGGGAGTGTCAGAGTGTGTACGTGGGGAGTGTCAGCGGTGTGCCTGGGAGTGTCTGAGGTATGCCAAGTGTCAGAGGGTGTGCCTGGGGAGTGTCGGGGGGTGTACCTGGGAGTGTCAGAGTTGTACTAGGAGTGTCTGAGTGTTCCTGAGATTGTCTGAGGTGTAACTGGCAGTGTCTGAGGTGTTCTGGTGGTGTCTGGTGTGCCTGGCAGTGTCAGAGTGCACCTGGTAGTGTCTAGGTGTGCCTGGGAGTGTCTGAGGTGTGCCTGGGAGTGTCTGAGGTGTGCAAGGTGTCTGGGAGGTGTGCCTGGGAGTGTCTGGAGTGTAACGTGGGAGTGTCAGTGGTGTACCTGAGAGTGTCGGAGGTGTGCCTGGGGAGTGTCGGAGGTGTGCCTGGGGAGTGTCTGGGGTGTGTCTGTGGCAGTGTCGTGGTGCCTGGGGTGTCGTGGTGTGCATGGGGAGTGTCAGATGTACTGGGGAGTGTATCAGAGGTGTGGCTGGGGTGTCTGAGTTGTGCCTGGGGAGTGTCAGGGTGTCTGGGGTGCCGGAGGTGTGCCTGGGAGTGTCAGGAGGTGTATCTGGGAGTGTCAGGGCGCAGAGTGTCAGGTGTGCCTGAGAGTGTCAGGGGGTGTACCTGGGAGTGTCAGTGGTGTACCTGGGAGTGTCAGGAGTGTTCCAGGGAGTGTCGGAGGTGTGCCTGGGGAGTGTCAGCAGTATACCTAAGGTGTCAGAGGTGTGCCTGGGGAGTGTCTGAGGTGTGCCTGGGGAGTGTCAGGTTGTGCCTGGGGTGTCCAGGTGTGCCTGGGGAGTGCCAGAGGTGTTCCTGGGAGTGTCAGTGGTGTGCTTGGGGAGTTCAGAGGTGTGCCTGGGAGTGTCTGGGGTGTGCCTGGAGTGTATGAGGTGTGCCTGGGCGTGTCCAAAGAGGTGCCTGGAGTATCTGGGGTGTGCCTGGAGTGTCAAGGTGTACCTGGGGTGTCGTGGTGTACCTGGGGAGTGTTGGGGGTGTGCCTGGGGTGTCAGTGGTGTGCCTGGGGTGTGTCTGTGAGGGTGTTCTGGGAGTGTCAGAGGTGCAGGGAGTGTCCAGAGGTGTGCCTGGGAGTGTCAGAGTGTGTGCATTGGGGAGTGTCAGCTTGTTGTGCCTGGGGTGTCTGGTATGCCTGGGGAGTGTCAAGAGAGGGTGTGCCTGGGGTGTCAGAGGGTGTACCAAGTGTGGTGTACCTAGGAGTGTCTGGGGTGTATCTGGCAGTGTCATCAGTGTGCCTTAGGGGTGTCAGTGGTGTACCTGAGAGTGTCGGATGTGTGCTTGGGGAGTGTCTGGAGGTGTATCTGGCAGTGTCATCAGAAGTGCCTGGGAGTGTCAGTGGTGTGCCTGGGAGAGTCAGATGTATGCCTGGGGCTGTCAGGGGTGTACCTGGGAGTGTCTGAGGTGTGCCTGGGAGTGTCAGAGGTGTGCCTGGGGTGCCGGAGGGTGTGCCTGGGAGTGTCGGAGGTGTACCTGGGGAGTGTCAGGGTGTGTGCCTGGGGTGTCAGGGGTGTGCCTGAGGTGTCAGGGAGTGTGCTTGGGAGTGTCTGAGTGTGCCTGGGGTGTCGGAGGTATACCTGGGAGTGTCTAGTGTACCTGGGGGTGTAAGAGATGTACAGGAGTGTCGGTGGAGTGCCTGGGAGTGTCATTGGTGGTGTGCCTGGGAGCGTCCAGTGGTGTACCTGGGAGTGTCAGAGAGTGTGCCTGGGGAGGTCTGGAGTTGTACCAGGGAGTGTCAGAGGTGTGCCTGGGGTGTCAGAGGTGGCCTGGGAATTCAGATGTGTACCTGGGGTTGCCAGGGTGTGCCTGGAGTGTCAGTGTGGTGTGCCTGGGAGTGTATGGGGTGTGCCTGGAAGTGTCTGAGGTGTACCTGGGGTGTATAAGGTGTGCCTGGGGAGTGTCAAGGTGTACCTGGAAGTGTCTGGGGAATGTGCAAGTGTCAAAGGTGCCTGTGGGGGAGTCATTGGTGTGCCTGGGGAGTGTCAGAGGTGTGCCAGGGGTGTCAGTGGTGTGCCTGGGGTGTCTGAGGCGTTCCTGGGAATGTCAGAGTGCCAGGGGAGTGTCAGAGGTGTGCCTGGAATTCAGCCAGTGTGTGTGCATTGGGGTGTCAGCGGTGTGCGCAAGGTGTCTGAGGTATGCCTGGGGAGTGTCAGAGGTGTGCCTGGGAGTGTCAGAGGTGTACCTGGGGGTGTCAGAGGTGTGCCTAGGAGTGTCTGAGGTGTTCTGAGATTGTCTGAGGTGTGCCTGGCAGTGTCTGAGGTGTTCTGGTAGTGTCTAAGGTGTGCCTGGCAGTGTCAGAGGTGCCTGGCAGTGTCTGAGGGTGTGCCTGGGTTTCTGAAGGTGTGCACCAGGGTGAGGTGTGCCTGGGGTGTCTGGGGTGTGCCTTGGGTGTCTGAGGTGTGCCTGGGGGTGTCAAAGGTGTGCCTGGGTGTCTGGGGTGTGCCTGGGGTGTCAAGGTGTGCCTGGGGGTGTCATTGGTGTGTCCTGGGGTGTCAGAGGTGTGCCTGGGAGTGTCGGAGGTGTGCCTGGGGAGTGTCGGAGGTATGCCTGGGAGAGTCAGAGGTGTGCCTGGGGAGTGTCAGGGAGGTACCTGGGGAGTGTCGGAGGTGTGCCTGGGTGTCTGAGGGTGTGCCAGTGTCAGAGATGTGCCAGGGAGTGTCAGTGGAGTGCCTGGGGAGTGTCATTGGTGTACCTGGGGCGTCAGTGGTGTGCCTAAGAGTGTCAGAGATGTGGGAGTGTCAGAGGTGTGCCTGGGGTGTCTGAGGGTGTGCAGGGGAGTGTCAGAGGTGTGCCTGGGAGTGTCAGGGAGTGTGCCTGGGGGTGTCAGAGGGTGTGCCTGGGGTGTCTGGGGTGTGCCTGGGGTGTATGAGGGGTGTGCCTGTGAGTGTCAAGGTGTGTGCCTGGAAGTGTCTGGGGTGTGCCTGGGGTGTCAAGGTGTGCCTGAGGGTGTCATGGGTGTGCCTGGGGAGTGTCAGAGGTGTGCCTGGGGTGTCAGGGGTGTGCCTGGGGTGTCTGGGGCGTTCCTGGGAGGATGGAGGTGCCAGGGGTGTCAGTGGTGTGCCTGGAGTGTCAGAGGTGTACCTAGGAGTGTCTGAGGTGTTCCTGAGAGTTGTCTGGGGTGTGCCTGGCAGTGTCTGGGGTGTTCCTGGTAGTGTCTGGGGTGCCTGGCAGTGTCAGGAGGTGCACCTGGTAGTGTCTGAGGTGTGCCTGGGAGTGTCTGGGGTGTGCCTGGGGTGTCTGAGGTGTGCAGGGTGTGTCGGGGTGTGCCTGGGAGTGTCTGAGGTGTAACCTGGGAGTGTCAGTGGTGTGCATGAGAATGACGGAGGTGTGCCTGGGGAGTATCGGGTGTGCCTGGGGTGTCTTAGGTGTGTCTGGGTGTCAGCGGTGTGCCTGGGAGTGTCAGTGGTGTGCTTGGGGTGTCAGATGTATGCCTGGGGAGTATCAGAGGTGTGCCTGGGGTGTGCAGGTGTGCCTGGGTGTCAGGGTGTATCTGGGGTGCCGGAGG
>NW_024756776.1:0-11509 GCF_018991925.1 Homarus americanus | reverse complement strand
ATCGGTGTGCTTCGTTCGGTGCGTATTGCTGTGCCAGGGGTAGGTAAAGTGAGGTGCTGGGGTAGGTAGAAGTGAGGTACTGGGGAGTAGGTAGAGTGAGGTGCTGGGGTGGGTGGGGTGGTGCTGGGGTGGGGGTGGGGTGGGGTGCTGGGGTAGGTGGGGTGGGTGCTGGGGTGGGTGGGGTGGGGTGTTGGGAGTAGGTGGGTGTGGGGTGGGGTAGGTGGGGTGGGGTGCTGGGGTGGGTGGGGTGTGGTGCTGGGGTGGGTGGGGTGGGGGTGCTGGGGTGGGTGTGGGGGTGGGGTGCTGGGGGGTGGGTGGGGTGTGGTGTGGGGGGTGGGTGTGAAGTGCTGGGGTGGGTGGGGTGGGGTGCTGGGGTGGGTGGGGTGGGGGTGGTTTGGGGTGGGTGGGGTGGGGTGCTGGGGTGGGGTGAGGTGAGGTGCTGGGGTGGGTGGGGTGGTTACTGGGGTAGGTGGGGTGGGGTGCTGGGGTGGGTGGGGTGGGGTGCTGGGGTGGGTGGGAGGGGATAATGGCACAGGGTGTGCTTTTGACTGCTCACTCGTGCAGACAACATATATGTGCTCTTTTTTAAGACCGTGTGTATTCATGGGTGTGTGGATCTTAACAGAGGTACAGGACCCACGTCTGTCAAGTCAAGTAGTTTTTTTTTTTTTTTTTTTTTTTTTTTTTTTTGTTTTCATGTTTCACCTTCTGCATGTGTCTTTTTTTTTTTTTTTTTTTTTTTTTTTGTTTTTTTTCCACCTCATCACCATCTACCATCGTTATCTTCTTTCTATCACCTACACCCATAATCCATTCTCCTCATCCCACTTCTCACTACACCTACACCCATCCATCACCTTATTCATCCTCCTTCACTTATCCATTATCTCTACTACACCATTATCCACCAAGTTATTTTCTCTGGTCATTATCTACCTGCACCCATCACCCACCCATTCCCCCTCTTCCTCCTCACCACTCAATCAACCCATCCTCAGCCTCCTCATTATTCATTTCATCCTCCTTTTCCACCTCATCACCCACCCATCCTCTTCCTCACCTCCACCCCTCCTCCTCCACCACCTACACACATCCATCAGTCAGTCAACTCACACATCAACACTATTGTGCGTTATTCTTCTAACTTTGGTACTCAAAAAAATATGTTACAGACATTTCCTTGTGTGGTCTCTCTCTCTCTCTCTCCTTCATTCATTCAAGTCTTTATTTCTCTCTCTCTTCTTCTTTGACTCTCTCTCATACACCAATTCCTTCTCATTCTTCCAATCTATTTCTCATCATCCTCTTCTTTTCTTTTTCACTCACTCAATCACGCTTTTATTTTACAATCTTTCCCTCACCCTTTCTCTCTTTCACTCACTCAATCTCTTTCTCATTTACCCAATATCACAATGGTCAAATTTAATCGTTAAATTTCCAGGGTCTGCATTTATTTATTTTAAGGTTTTAATCACGTAAACAATAACACAAATAACAGTGAAGCATGAACAATGACAAATAAATAATAAACTGTAAACAACACAAATAACTAAATTGTAATGATTAATATGTTACTACACACACACACACACACACACACACACACACACTGTATATATAACATGAAAACCTAGTACAGTATATTGTCCTTGCTCAGTACAGCCTCCCCTCCTGCTTGATGCTCCTGTAAATAACTTGGCCTCCGGGACATATTTTTCCCATAAAAGATGAGAACACAGAGGAGAAATGCACAAAATGTGCCTATCAACACCACTACTACCACCCATCACCACTACTACCACCACACCACTACTACCACCATCACCACTACCACCATCACCTACACCACCACCACTACCACCACCACCACTACCACCACCACCTACTACCACCATCACCACTACCACCACCACCACTACTACCACCACCACCACCACCACCACCACTACTACCCACCACCACTACTACCATCACCACACCACCACCACCACTACCCACCACCACCACTACTACCCACCATCACCACTACCACCACCACCACCACCATCCTACCCACCACCATCACCCTTCCACCACCACCAGGTAGATCTGCGTTATGATGCCATCTGAGTTAACATCACACACACACACACACACACACACACACACACACACACACACACACACACACACACACACACACACACACACACACACACACACACACACGCACCTCTGGGAAAAAATACCTTAAAAAAAGTGTACCTTTATACCTGGTGTACCGTAATGAGTGTAGGTTATAGAGGGTGTGTGAGGGGTATACCGAGTGGGCTACCTACTTAACTTAGGTAATACAGCGTGAGGGAAAAATATATATATGGAATGGTGAAAGTGTCTTACCCAGGGTCCAGATGGTACACTTCAGAGGCCGGGGTGTTTACTAACTACATACATACACACATACATACACACGCCTTTGTATTATTTTGGTAAAGTGTGTGTGTGTGTGTGTTGATTTGCCATACAGCGGCTTTACTTGTGCACCCCACACTCATCCTGTGAGCGGTAGCGCAAAGGATTACAGAGTAGAGTTTACAACGGGTCATAATAATTAACCCCGTTGTCAGGATATTATGACACTGAATGTTACACAGTATTTCAATTATATTATTTGTTTAGTTCTATACATAAAGGGTAACTTATTCACAACTGCGTGAGTACAGGCGTGTGAGGCAGTATGTCTGGCCTCACACTTTGTTATTCACATTTACGTGAGAGGTATTCAAGCACATTGCGTATTTGGTTCTGTACATGAGAACTGTGTGTGTGTGTGTGTGTGTCATATCTTCGTCAGCGTTAATGTACACAATCTAAACATCAGGTTATGTTTTTCCACCAGGTGTCCGTGTGTGAGTGAGTGACTGAGTGAGAGTGACTGAAAAAGAAAACAAGTGAGTGAGGAAGTGAGAGACTGAGTGAGTGGGTAGATAAAAATTAGAACCATGTAAAATATTTTCCCACCTTAAGTCCTCGACACCAGATTCACACTCAACATACACCCTCACACACCATTCAGCCTTACTCAATACGCCATCAACCAAAGTAAATGCATCACCAGGCATTGAAACCTTCCACATACAACTCACCAAAATTACGATAGGAAAAAAAAAATATCGCGACAGTAAGACGTTTCCATTCTTTAAGACATATTCAGATGTGGTTCCATAACGCTGTGGTCAGTAATGGTTCTTTATGTGTGTTCATGGCACCATATGCTAACAATCTTGTGGTGCATAATGTTAAAGGTGGCGCCGAGGTAGTTGTTAGTACTATTGGTGGTAGAGGGGTAGTGGTGGTGATGGTTGTGGTATGGGGGTGGTTGTTGGGTGTGGTGTTGGTGAGGGAGATGGGGTGGTTGTGGTGAGGGGAGATGGGGTGGTTGTGGTGTAGGTGATGGGGTGGTTATGGTGATGGTTGGTGGTAATGATGGTGATGGATGATGGTGGTGATAATGGTTTGTTTGGTGGTAATCGTTGTTGTTGTTGTTGTTGTTTTTATAAAAGAATTGTCTTTTAACACGAAGTCAACCTCTTCTCACCCATCACCGCCACCACCTCAGCCGCCACTTGGACTTAACCTTCATCACAGTAATGGACACTGACGGTAGGAAGCAACACAACTCTCCTGGTCGCTGTGTTAGCTAAAACAATGATATTTTGAGTACAAGTCCACGTGTGATAAACATCCGGCTGGTCCAACTCACTCCAGGTTTTATGTTACTACAAACTGTGATCGTTGGCATTTGTACATGATAGTGGTAGTAGTAATATGGTCGCTAGACGTTCGCATATAATTCAAGATTGTACTGGAGGTCATTATACATATGTACAGTCGCCTGCACTGATACCTGAGTACAGTAGATGGTGCATCTTCATGAGATCACTGGCAACTCTGTGGAATGATTATCTAGCATTCTAGTCTGGCTACTATTGCGAGATTCCTTTGGGACATTCGGGAGTTTTAATACGATATAAACAAACACAGAGGTGCCACATATTGCAAAACACGCCGACCACTGTACAAGTATCAGTGCAGGTGACTGTAAGACAACTGAGTGCTACGGGTAAAATAGTCGACCATAAATTATCTTGACGGTTCTTGTCACGATGATCTGGAAACGACTGAAGTTCATGAGAAGTTCAGGGAAAGCAGCTACGCGTTGTCATACTGACAAACATTCAGGTGTTACCCTCACATACCCTACTCAACGAGTGTTGGCTGTGGAAAAAGTGTTTAAGATAACCAAAAATGTGTGTGTGTGTGTGTGTGTGTGTGTGTGTGTGTGTGTGTGTGTGTGTGTGTGTGTGTGTGTGTGTGTGTGTGTGTCCTCAGCCAGCTCACTGTGAGTCACAAACCTGATGGTGTCTGAATTTTCTCAGAGCTATCACACCATTTCAACAGACAAAACCAACCAATTGCGGAAGGTGTTGTCTCATGTGAGGAGATCGGTTCATCCCACCAAGATCAAAGTTAAGCTGTTAAGGAAAACACCGGAGACCCACGAGGCCATGAGAGGTTTCATCTGTTAGGAGGGTCATGAGTAACGTGTCCTGGATCACAGCGGGACTTCATGTGTAATACTGTCAACACACTATACCATTATGTCCTACACGATGTACAATCAGGAGATAACCTCAGGCCTCTCCTGCAACAACGTGCTTATACTTCAGGATAATGTCGGCCATCATCACTACCTATAATAGCATTGTTAAGTTGTAGAGATTCATGCTGGGACACCCTGTAATTTGGGCTAGTGAAAGGGGCACTTAGATGGGGAGCGATTATAGTCTAATGACGAGGCGAAGACATGTCATGTAGTGGCTCCAGCAGAGACGCGTCCACACACCCTGCAGGTATTCAGGGTTTGTTTGTACAGTACATGGACAGCAGAACTGTTATGTATGGAAGCTATTTATGTATGTATGTATGTATGTATGTATGTATGTGTATGTATGTATGTATGTATGTAAGTTTGACGTTCTGTATTTATGACTTTCTATGAGCAAGGTCAGAGAGATTTCGACAGCCAGGTAGTACAGAAGATCATAGTGATACTGGTCAGGTAGTAGTATAGAGTGAAAAGAGTGAGGACAGGTGTGAAGGACAGGGCGAACAGGTGAGCTGGACACTTCAGTCTGGTTTGGGTGGGGAGTGGCGGGTACAGGGCAGGGGACGGTAGAGGCGGGCTGGGAGGTGATGGGATGAGGCGGAGCTGGAAGGTGATGGGATGAGGGAGCTGGGAGGTGATGGGATGAGGCGGAGATGGGAGGTGAGAGATGCGAACTGTTTTTATGAGCCATAAATTTTCTGCTTGGGAAAATGCATTGTCACAAGCTAATAAACCTATCGTAACATAATTTACCCTGGGTTAAGTATTATTATTGTTATTATTATTAGTGGGTTCTTCATGGATGGGGTATTTTCACCATTGTTAGTTTCACACTGTTTATTTATGGTTTACGTTAAATAGACTAAGATTTGATTAGATCAGGGTTAGGTTTGGCTAAGTTATAATATAGTTGGGATTAGGTTGCAATAATGCGATCTTCTTCACGGTAGAATTTGATTCAAAAATTACAATATCGCGGGCGTTGCTGTGTGTTATAACCATATGGCCGTGCATTACTACTGGTGGGTACTAGAACCTCCTAACCCGCCCACAAACACGACCCATGCCCACACATCAGAACCTACGCCTAAACAATGCACGTCAACAAATCAAGACCCATACCTGCAAGCATAACCCAGCAAATATGGTCGCCCACAAATCCTAAGCCACGCCCATTACAACACGAGCCACGCCCACTACAATACAAGCCGCCAACTACAACATAAACCACGCCCAAAATCAAGACCCGCACCCTTAAAACCCACACCCAGTAAACAGGAACCCGGGTCAGGTGCTTCAAAACAACCTGAAGGCGCCCTGGTCCAACCCGCCCATTATTACCAGAAATCCTCTTTAAGGGCGGGTAATTGGGGTTAAACGCCCACTAAAACTATACAATACATGGTGGGCGTGATATATCCCAAGTCAGGGCCTGTCATTACTG
Organism: Homarus americanus; assembly: GCF_018991925.1. Lineage (NCBI taxonomy): Eukaryota > Metazoa > Arthropoda > Malacostraca > Decapoda > Nephropidae > Homarus > Homarus americanus. The sequence continues at coordinate 5,417 of NW_024756776.1, read as the reverse complement.
CCACCACCTCGTAACTCTGACGGCCTCCTACTGCCACCCCCTCGCCCACACAACCTTCCTCTCCCCACGCTCATACTTTTTTTCTTGTAATGGGGAAATATTCGACAGTTACTATCGAATCGTCTCACTGAGGGAATTTTATATTGTTTTGCCTAATTGGGGATTCGTTTTTTATTGGGAAAAATATTTGTGCGTTAATAAGTTTATTCACGATAAAAAGAAAATATTCGTGGGATTTTTTCATTTTATTTTTTTTTGCAGAAAGTTAACGATAAATTATTTATAAATTAATCTTTCCTGGAGTGTTATAACGTATCAACTCCTAACGTGTCATAAGCTCAGTCTATCTATAAAATACAACTAATCGCTCAGGCTCTTCTCGGCTGGCAGCATAGTGGCCGTCATCTCCAGAAGTGAGTGGGTCCATAGGCATGACTGCCAGTTTGGGACAGTGTGGATACATCACCTGTATGCTAACCTTCGGTACACAAGGGAGCGCAGGGCCGGTACTACTGTGACTACCTTCAGTATCAAGGTGTAAACTTAGGTACCCATTTACAGCTGGGTCAGAGTAAGTGCCCGTGATTGGAACTACAGACCACCGCTTCGTCTTAAAAAATCGTTTGATACTGTATATGGTTTTCCAGAATACTAAGTACTAATATCATTACTCTAGACTACTACAGCTACCGGACAACCTCTCAGTGAGACGTCAGCAGGTAGAGATCGCCGGGAGTTCATACCCAGCACCTGTATTTAAACAGGTAATGGCGCTTAATTTTCAGTAAGTTAAAACTTACAATCATTTCAAACAACGTAATTTTTTATACAGACATTAAGCAACTTATTATTCTTAAAAAAAATTAAAAAAAATTATGGTAACTTTAAGCATGATGACTGGAGACATGTCCTCAGCCACTGACAGCAGCTCACCCCCAGTCACCCGTCACCTGCTGTACTTCGGGCTGGCCGTCCACATACTAGTAGTTGCCAAGGCGTATCTTATTCAAACCATATTTAAATGGAAAATATTGAGTTAATTAAAATAATTCAATAACAGTTTTAAGTAACAGGCGTTTTCTTTACGGAAGTTGAGTTTGAAATGATAAAATATGATTTATTTGTGCGATGTGTTGCAGCAGGGAAGCATGTTTCCCGGTTACGTCATGTACTGTTCAAGCAAGTGACCAGCCAATATCGTTGAACTTTATAAATCAAGTGTAGGGAAATTTTCAAAACGTTCATTATATTTTTGATGTGAAGATCCATTATTATCACCAAGCTTGAGAGTATTGTGGTGGAATTACACAAATTACTGTAATAATTAAGCGCGTTCTCCTATCTCAGTTAGCGTAAACATAGTTACAAATGCTTGAGAACCCAGTTGGCAGGTATGTGAGGCAGGCGGGTGACCGGTAACATCTTACTACTGGCTTCCAACCACCTTGGATTCTCAAAGACGTGTAAATCTTTTCTCGTAATTGGGGGTGGTGACCACTGTTTACGCTAATTTCACCATATTTTGACGACAACTCAATTATATTTGTGTCTTATACGAACCACTTCAGACACGTTCTCACTTTTCCAGTTAAGAGAAAATATTTAACGAGCGTACGGCATTATGAGAATCTAGCTTCAGGTGGTTGCTTGAGGTAAACTGGTCAGATGTGTTTATATTAATACAATTGCAGTGGAAATAAAAGGTTCGAATTTTTGGAGTCTTGACTAGACCTGGGGTGGTGGTCACTAGGGACGGATCGGGGGTGGTGATGGTGGTGTAGTTGGATGTGGTGATGATGATGATGTTATACTTTGACAGACACACACAGTAGTGGAAGTCACGAGCCAGGTGTTAATCAGGACAATTAATAAATGAACTGATGGTGTTACTCTATCTACCGCCTCCCTTGGTAGCTCACCTATAACCACCCTCTTAAACAACAGTATTTTGCCTTAGTAGTTATAAAATGATACAATGTGTCTTCTGGTGAAAAATAATTGACAATATAATACACAGATTATGTTTGGTTATTTTATATATATGTTTATAATAGAAGGGTAATTATATATTATAGGAGAATGTATATGATTACTAATGAATATATACTGTACACCTGTATAATTCTATGGGATTGTTATGTCACATTTCATATATCAGTGACAACTAAATGTGGATGTTACCTACTGAGTGTTTACCTGTACTGTACTGACTCATGTATGCTGTGGTAGGAGATAATGTTGTGTCCTGTCACACCAGCAAAACAACTACCACAATCACTAGTGCCATTCAGCTACCATGATACACCACAACCAACCACCATACAGCTACCATGACACACTGTACAACCAACCACACCATACAGCTACCATGATACACCACAACCAACCACACCATACAGCTACCATGATACACCACAACCAACCACACCATACAGCTACCTTGATACACCTGACCAACCACACCATACAGCTGCAGTTGATCAAGATACACCACAACCAACCACACCACACAGCTACCAAGACACACCACAACCAACCCACCATACAGCTACCATGATACACCACAACAACCACACCATACAGCTACAAGACACACCACAACCAACCACCATACAGCTACCAAGACACACCACAACCAACCACACACACAGCTGCCAAGACACACCACAACCAACCACACCATTACAGCTACCATGATACACCACAACCAACCACCCACACAGCTACCAAGACACACCACAACCAACCACATACAGCTACCATGATGCACCACAACCAACCACACCATACAGCTACCATGATACCACAACCAACTACCATACAGCTGCATGATGCACCACAACCAACCACACCATACAGCTGCTACCATGATACCCTTACCCAACCACACCATACAGCTACCAGTGCAACCAACCACACCATCACAGCTACCATGATACACCACAACCAACCACACCAGCAGCTGTGCCTGGCCAAACACACCACAGCTACCACATGACACACGCAACACAACCAACCACACCATACAGCTACCATGATACACCACAACCAACCACACCATACAGCTACCATGACACACTGTACAACCAACCTACCATTAACAACAGAATTTGCTTTAGCCATCTCAATATTACCTGTTAAACACTTGATGGGGTTCAGCAGGTGGGCAAAATGCTAATCAACTCTGACTAAGATAACCTCCTTGTATTAGTTAAGTTTCATAAGCGTGGTAAAACAATATCCTCCACTTTTACTCCAGGGTCTAAAAATCTCCTTGTTGATAAGTAACCGTGGGGAAACTTAACGCGATGGTGATTATGATTTTAAGATACAAGATTAAAAGCACTTAACACAATAACAGAGATAAGATTATTTTAGAGTAATATATTTCCAGGACGCTGTAGGTTTGTGAACAACCAACCAAGTAGAAATTTAAATGGTTGGGGTGGTATAGGACTTAAGCCATAAGCACGAGAAACGGACCAGAATAGAGTGATGATCGGCCAACACTCCACCGGCGCGAGGCGGTATAAACATTAATGGGAAAAACAAAGAACAGAGGCCCCAAAAAAATCATTATATAGTAAAACAAAAGCAAATCTAAGAGGACTTTTAGAATACACTAAGAGGAAAAAAAAAAGTGACGAAAAAATACAAGATTGTTAAAACGGGGAGGTAAAACAGGTGAGGAGATGAGTGAGAACCTAAAACATCTTCTGGTATTCAGTTCCTCACCTTAGCTGACACACAGACCAACTCACCACCACCTATTGTTTTGGGAAGAGTGACTCAGCGGTTAAAATAAAAGGTTATACCAGACCCATCGCACTGACAAACAAAATAGATAATATAAAAAGATAAAATTATAAATATACCAGCCAGAAGATTAAGAACAAAATAAAATGGTGAACACACACACACACACACACACACACACACACACACACACACACACACACACACACACACACACACACACTTATGTATATTTACTTGTATATTATTTGTAATTCAGTAACCTTCTTCCAAATATGTAACTGTATATTTTAGCCTTCTGGCTGTAAGCTCTTTCAATAAACCGTTAAATTATTATTATTATTATTACACACACACACACACACACATGAAACTTCCTCACTCACTGTCTTGTCAGCTTTATCGATTACATATACCGCCATCTCGAAAAAACGTCTGTAGCTGTCGCCTTCATTGATTTCACTGAAAGCGTTCGACCAAGTCGACCACAATATAATCATAAACAAAGCTATTGACCTCGAGGCGGAAAGTCTCATACCATAACCTGAGCTTCCTCAGTGACCGACGCCTTAAGCTGTACGCTTCGAGGGGCTGTCTCCACCTTTCAGTCACTCACCTGTGGCGTTAAAGGCACAAGATGGGACCATCTGCTGTAATATTGATCAGTACCCTAAGAGAAACCCTGCTCGCTGGAAATATGTGACGACTCCAATTGGGATCAGCGTCAACAATTCTGCTCCCAACTATACCGCCCTTGGGTTTATTGAACAGTCTCCACAAAACTGGGCCAAACAACCATGTCACCCAACCATACCAAGACCATGGTTATGCATCAACCTCTCCTCCGACATTGTCCACCTCCTTCCATTACTCTAGGTCCGAACACACTCCAGGTTGTTGGATTCCACAGGCTCCTCAGCGTCTCCATAGACAACAAACTAAATTGGAAACCAGACGTCAGTGAAGTTATCAAATCCTCCGGTTTCCGTCTCCACCTCCTCCGCCGCTCCAAGTCCCCTAGGTTCCTGCACGAGCTCCTCAGTGTTTACCATTCATACTTCCCAAGCTCACTGCCTCCCCCACCTGGTCTTCCTCCTAAATGCCCCACAGCATAGCTGAAAAGGCTGGGTATTCTCTCCTTCTCTCCACATATCAAGCGCTCATTACACTGTGCTTCGACTCTCACTGACCTCACCACGACCTCATCTGTAAGTTTGGTAAAAGCTTCTACCATCCTCGACACCGGCTCCTTCTCCACCTGGGATCCCTAGTCCGAGGGTGCTGTTCGACACCACAACCGCATCAGCCCATACGTGCACGGACTGATCGCTATAAGACAGCCAGTCCCAACCATTGTAAAATATCAATAACTTGTATAAACCAGTGTATTCATTCCCAGTAAACATTACTCCTTGCACTGTCACTATGTGAAATGGGCTTTCCCCATCTGGTTTATTATATGTCTTATTTGTGTCACTTATGTTACTTGTATATTTTGTAATTCGTAACCCATTCCCCTATGTAACTGTATATTTTCAGCCTTCTGGCTGGCTCTTTCAATAAACCGTTATTATTATTATTACACACACAGAAGATTGACAATAATCTCAAATCTAGGAAAAACTTCAGAGAAACAGATAAAAACAAACCCACAATTACGG
>NW_024756775.1:0-7533 GCF_018991925.1 Homarus americanus | reverse complement strand
ATGATGATTTAATACCTTGAGAAGCCTACCTGTATGATGATTTAACCCCATGAGAAGCTTACCTGTATGATGATTTAAGCCCTTGAAAAACCTACCTGCATGATGATTTAACCCCTTCCGAAGCTTACCTGTATGATAATCCAACCCCTTGAGAAGCTTACCTGTATGATGATTTAACCCCATGAGAATCCTACTTGTATGATGATTTAACCCCTTGAGAAGCTTACCTGTATGATGATTTATCCCCTTGAGAAGCCTACCTGTATGATGATTTAACACTTGAGAAGCTTACCTGTATGATGATTTAACCCCATGAGAAGCTTTCCTGTATGATGATTTAACCCCTTGAGAAGCTTACCTGTATGATGATTTAACCCCTAGAGTAGCCTACCTGCATGATGATTTATCCCCTTGAGAAGCTTACCTGTATGATGATTTAACCCCTTGAGAAGCCTACCTGTATTATAATTTTTCCCCTTGAGAAGCCTACCTGTATGATGATTTAAGCCCTTGAGAAGCTTACCTATATGATGATTTAATACCTTGAGAAGCCTACCTGTATGATGATTTAACCCCTTCAGAAGCCTACCTGTATTATAATTTTTCCCCTTGAGAAGCCTACCTGTATGATGATTTAAGCCCTTGAGAAGCTTACCTGTATGATGATTTAATACCTTGAGAAGCCTACCTGTATGATGATTTAACCCCTTAAGAAGCTTACCTGTATGATGATTTAAGCCCTTGAAAAACCTACCTGCATGATGATTTAACCCCTTCCGAAGCTTACCTGCATGATGATTTAACCCCTTGAGAAGCCTACGTGTATGATGATTTTACCCCCTGAAAAGCTTTCCTGTATGATGATTTAACCACTTGAGAAGTCTACCTGTATGATGATTTAAGCCCTAGAAAGACCTACCTGTATGATGATTTAACCCCTTCAAAAGCTTACCTGTATGATGATTTAACCCCTTGAGAAGCCTACCTGTATGATGATTTAACCCCTTGAGAAGCTTACCTGTATGATGATTTAACCCCTTGAGAAGCCTACCTGTATGATAATTTAACCCCTTGATAAGCTTACCTGGATGAGGATTTAACCCCTTGAGAAGCCTATCTGTATGATGATTTAACCCCTTGAGAAGCTTACCTGGATGATGATTTAACCCCTTGAGAAGCCTACCTGTATGATGATTTAACCCCTTGAGAAGCTTACCTGCATGATGATTTAACCCCTTGAGAAGCCTACCTGTATGATGATTAAACCCCTTGAGAAGCTTACCTGTATGATGATTTAACCACTTGAGAAACCTACCTGTATGATGATTTAACCCCTTGAGAAGCTTACCTTTATGATGATTTAACCCCATGAGAAGCTTACCTGTATGATGGTTTATCCCTTGAAGCTTACCTGTATGATGATTTAGCGAAAAACCCCTTGAGAAGCTTACCTGTATGATGATTTAACCCCTTGAGAAGCCTACCTGTATGATGATTTAACCCTTGAGGAAGCTAACCTGTATGATTTAATCCCTTGAGAAGCCTAACTGTATGATGATTTATTACCTTGAGGAGAAGCCTACCTGTATGATGATTTAACCCCATGAGAAGCTTACCTGTATGATGATTTAACCAATTCAGAAGCCTACCTGTAGCATGATGATTTAAGCCCTTGAGTAACCTACCTATGATGATTTATCATAGAAGCTTACCTGTATGATGATTTAACCCCTTCAGAAGCCTAACTGTATGATGATTTAACCCCTTCAGAAGCCTACCTGTATTATAATTTTTCCCCTTGAGAAGCCTACCTGTATGATGATTTAAGCCCTTGAGAAGCTTACCTGTATGATGATTTAATACCTTGAGAAGCCTACCTGTATGATGATTTAACCCCTTAAGAAGCTTACCTGTATGATGATTTAAGCCCTTGAAAAACCTACCTGCATGATGATTTAACCCCCTTCCGAAGCTTACCTGCATGATGATTTAACCCCTTGAGAAGCCTACGTGTATGATGATTTAACCCCCTGAAAAGCTTTCCTGTATGATGATTTAACCACTTGAGAAGTCTACCTGTATGATGATTTAAGCCCTAGAAAGACCTACCTGTATGATGATTTAACCCCTTCAAAAGCTTACCTGTATGATGATTTAACCCCTTCAGAAGCCTACCTGTATGATGATTTAACCCCTTGAGAAGCTTACCTGTATGATGATTTAACCCCTTGAGAAGCCTACCTGTATGATAATTTAACCCCTTGATAAGCTTACCTGGATGAGGATTTAACCCCTTGAGAAGCCTATCTGTGAGTAGTTTAACCTTGAGAAGCTTACCTGGACGATGATTTAACCCCTTGAGAAGCCTACCTGTATGATGATTTAACCCTTGAGAAGCTTACCTGCATGATTTAACCCCTTAGAAGCCTACCGCGATGATTTAACCCCTTGAGAAGCTTACCTTTATGATGATTTAACCCCATGAGAAGCTTACCTGTATGATGGTTTATCCCCTTGAGAAGCTTACCTGTATGATGATTTAACCCCTTGAAAAGCTTACCTGTATGATGATTTAACCCCTTGAGAAGCCTACCTGTATGATGATTTAACTCCTTGAGAAGCTAACCTGTATGATGATTTAACCCCTTGAGAAGCCTACCTGTATGATGATTTAACCCCTTGAGAAGCTTACCTGTATGATGATTTAACCCCTTGAGAAGCCTACCTGTATGATGATTTAAGCCCTTATGAAGCCTACCTGCATGATTATTTAACCCCTTGAGAAGCTTACCTGTATGATAATTTAACCCCTTGAGAAGCTTACCTGTATGATGATTTAACCCCTTGAGAAGCTTACCTGTATGATGATTTAAGCCCTTGAAAAACTTACCTGGATGATGATTTAACCCCTTCAGAAGCTTACCTGTATGATGATCCAACCCCTTGAGATGCTTACCTGTATGATGATTTAACCCCATGAGAATCCTACCTGTATGATGATTTAACCCCTTGAGAAGCTAACCTGTATGATGATTTAACCCCTTGAGAAGCTTACCTGTATGATGATTTAACCTCTTGAGTAGCCTACCTGCATGATGATTTAACCCCTTGAGAAGCTTACCTGTATGATGATTTAACCCCTTCAGAAGCCTAACTGTATGATGATTTAACCCCTTGAGAAGCTTACTTGTATGATGATTTAACCCTTGAGAAGCCTACCTGTATGATGATTTAATCCCTTGAGAAACCTACCGGTATGATGATTTAACCCCTTGAGAAGTCTACCTGTATGATGATTTAACCCCTTGAGAAGCTTACGTGTATGATTATTTAACCCCTTGAGAAGCCTACCTGTATGATGATTTAACCTCTTGAGAAGATTACCTGTATGATGATTTAAACCCTTGAGAAGCTACGTGTATGATGATTTAACCCCTTGAGAAGCTTACCTGTATGATGATTTAACCCCTTCAGAAGCCTACCTGTATAATGATTTAATCCCTTGAGAAGCTTACCTGTATGATGATTTAACCCCTTGAGAAGCCTACCTGTTTGATGAATTAACCCCTTGAGAAGCTTACCTGTATGATGATTTAACCCCTTGAGAATCCTACCTGTTTGATGATTTAACCCCATGAGAAGCTTACCTGTATGATGATTTAACCCCTTGAGAAGCCTACCTGATTGATGATTTAACCCCTTGAGAAGCTTACCTGTATGATGATTTAAACCCTTGAGAATCTTACGTGTATGATGATTTAACCCCTTGAGAAGCTTACCTTTATGATGATTTAACCCCTTGAGAAGCTTACCTTTATGATGATTTAACCCCATGAGAAGCTTACCTGTATGATGATTTATCCCCTTGAGAAGCTTACCTGTATGATGATTTAACCCCTTGAGAAGCTTACCTGTATGATGATTTATCCCCTTGAGAAGCCTACCTGTATGATGATTTAACCCCTTGAGAAGCTAACCTGTATGATGATTTTTCCCCTTGAGAAGCCTACCTTTATGATGATTTAACCCCTTGAGAAGCTAACCTGTATGATGATTTAACCCCTTGAGAAGCTTACCTTCTATGATGATTTAACCACTTGAGAAGCCTACCTGTATGATGATTTGAACCCTTGAGAAGCTTACCTGTATGATGATTTAACCCCTTGAGAAGCTCACCTGTATAATGATTTAACCCCTTGTGAAGCTTACCTGTATGATGATTTAACCCTTGAGAAGCCTACCTGTATGGTTATTTAACCCCTTGAAAACCTACCTGTATGATGATTTAACCCCTTGATAAGCTTACCTGTATGATGATTTAACCCCTTGAGAAGCTTACCTGTATGATGATTTAACCCCTTGAGAAGCCTACCTGTATGATGATTTAACCCCTTGAGAAGCCTACCTGTTTGATGAATTAACCCCTTCAGAAGCCTACCTGTATGATGATTTAACCCCTTCAGAAGCCTACCTGTATGATGATTTAACCCCTTCAGAAGCTTACCTGTATGATGATTTAACCCCTTGAGAAGCCTACTTGTATGATGATTTAAGCCCTTGAGAAGATTACCTGTATGATGATTTAACCCCTTGAGAAGCTTACCTGTATGATGATTTAACCCCTTGAGAAGCCTACCTGTATGATGATTTAACCCCATGAGAAGCTTACCTGTATGATGATTTAACCCCTTGAGAATCCTACCTGTATGATGATTTAACCCCTTGAGAAGCTTACCTGTAAGATGATTTAACCCCTTGAGAAACTTACCTGTATGATGCTTTAACCTCTTCAGAAGCCTTCCTGTATGATGATTTGACCCCTTGAGAAGCTTACCTGTATGATGATTTAACCCCTTGACAAGCCTACATGTATGATGATTTAACCCCTTGAGAAGCCAGCCTGTATGATGATTTAACCCCTTGAGAAGCCTACCTGTATGCTGATTTAACCCCTTGAGAAGCCTACCTGTATGATGATTTAACCCCTTGAGACGCTTACCTGTATGAAGATTTAACCCCTTGAGAAGCTTACCTGTATGATGATTTAACCCCTTGAGAATCCTACCTGTATGATAATTTAACCCCATGAGAAGCCTACCTGTATGATGATTTAACCCCTTGAGAAGCTTACCTGTATGATGATTTAACCCCTTGAGAAGCTTACCTGTATGATGATTTAACCCCTTGAGATGCTTACCTGTAGAGTGGTTAACGCCAAAAGCAAACCTGTGATGATTTATCCCCTTGAAGCCTACCTGTATGATGATTTAACCCCTTGAGAAGCTAACCTGTATGATGATTTAACCCCTTGAAAAGCTTACCTTCTATGATGATTTAACCACTTGAGAAGCCTACCTGTATGATGATTTAACCCCTTGAGAAGCTTAACTGTATGATGATTAAACCCCTTGAGAAGCTTACCTGCATGATGATTTAACCCCTTGAGAAGCTTACCTGTATGATGATTTAACCCCTTGAGAATCCTACCTGTATGGTGATTTAACCCCTTGAGAAGCTTACCTGTATGATGATTTAACCCCTTGTGAAGCTTACCTGTATGAAGATTTAACCCCTTCAGAAGCCTACCTGTATGATGGTTTAACCCCTTGAGAAGCTTACCTGTATGATGATTTAACCCCATGAGAGTTACCTGTATGATGATTTAACCTCAATTCAGGTCTACCCAGGATGGGGATGATTTGGCTCTTGGGGAGAAATACTGCATGATGATTTAACCCCTTGAGAAGCTTACCTGTATGATGATTTAATACCTTGAGAAGCCTACCTGTATGATGATTTAACCCCTTGAGAAGCTTACCTGTATGATGATTTAAGCCCTTGAAAAACCTACCTGGATGATGATTTAACCCCTTCCGAAGCTTACCTGTATGATGATTCAACCACTTGAGAAGCTTACCTGTATGATGATTTAACCCCATGAGAATCCTACCTGTATGATGATTTAACCCCTTGAGAAGCTTACCTGTATGATGATTTATCCCTTTGAGAAGCCTACCTGTATGATCATTTAACACTTGAGAAGCTTACCTGTATGATGATTTAACCCCATGAGAAGCTTACCTGTATGATGATTTAACCCCTTGAGAAGCTTACCTGTATGATGATTTAACCCCTAGAGTAGCCTACCTGCATGATGATTTATCCCCTTGAGAAGCTTACCTGTATGATGATTTAACCCCTTCAGAAGCCTAACTGTATGATGATTTAACCCCTTCAGAAGCCTACCTGTATTATAATTTTTCCCCTTGAGAAGCCTACCTGTATGATGATTTAAGCCCTTGAGAAGCTTACCTGTATGATGATTTAATACCTTGAGAAGCCTACCTGTATGATGATTTAACCCCTTAAGAAGCTTACCTGCATGATGATTTAAGCCCTTGAAAAACCTACCTGCATGATGATTTAACCCCTTCCGAAGCTTACCTGCATGATGATTTAACCCCTTGAGAAGCCTACGTGTATGATGATTTAACCCCCTGAAAAGCTTCATGTATGATGATTTAACCCCTTGAGAAGCCTACATGTATTATAATTTTTCCCCTTGAGAAGCCTACGTGTATGATGATTTAACCCGCTGAAAAGCTTACGTGTATGATGATTTAAGCCCTTGAGAAGCCTACCTGCATGATGATTTAACCCCTTGAGAAGCTTACGTGTTTGATGATTTAACCCCTTGAGAAGCCTACCTGTATGATAATTTAACCCCTTGAGGGTTTACCGGATAGAGGATTTAAACTTTGAGTAGTTTCCATTCAGGCGATACGATTTAACCCCTTGAGAAGCTTACCTGGACGATGATTTAACCCCTTGAGAAGCCTACCTGTATGATGATTTAACCCCTTGAGAAGCTTACCTGCATGATGATTTAACCCCTTGAGAAGCCTACCTGTATGATGATTAAACCCCTTGAGAAGCTTACCTGTATGATGATTTAACCCCTTGAGAAACCTACCTGTATGATGATTTAACCCCTTGAGAAGCTTACCTTTATGATGATTTAACCCCATGAGAAGCTTACCTGTATGATGGTTTATCCCCTTGAGAAGCTTACCTGTATGATGATTTAACCCCTTGAGAAGCCTACCTGTATGATGATTTAACCCCTTGAGAAGCTAACCTGTATGATGATTTAACCCCATGAGAAGCCTAACTGTATGATGATTTAACCCCTTGAGAAGCCTACCTGTATGATGATTTAACCCCATGAGAAGCTTACCTGTATGATGATTTAACCAATTCAGAAGCCTACCTGTATGATGATTTAAGCCCTTGAGTAGCCTACCTGCATGATGATTTAACCCCTTGAGAAGCTTACCTGTATGATGATTTAATACCTTGAGAAGCCTACCTGTATGATGATTTAACCCCTTAAGAAGCTTACCTGTATGATGACTTAACCCCTTGAAAAACCTACCTGCATGATGATTTAACTCACTGAAGCTTACTCTGTATGATGATCCGAACCCCTGAGTAGTTTTCTACCCAGCAGTATATTTAACCCTTGGAGAATCC